>NC_058083.1:533849754-534060288 GCF_014858855.1 Bufo gargarizans | reverse complement strand
GCTCCGACGTGAGCGGGCGTAGGGCTCTGCGCTTTGCCAGAGTGCTTGGGGCCAGATCTTGAAATAACAAAATCTTATGGTTGTCCAGAAGGATTTCTTCATGATCTCGTGCTGCTTTTAGGACCTCCTCAGTGTCCAAATAATTTAGCAAGCGCGCAGACCGTGTCCCTGGGAGGGTCACCCGCCAGAGGTTTCGGCCTTAGTGCCATGTGGACTCTTTCTATTGTGATAGTGGATTTACGGTCCGGGCCTAGTAGCGTGGAGAATATGCGTCGGACCGCTTCCGTCAGCTCCTTGGCTGAGACAGATTCAGGTATACCCCTCAGCCTCACATTAAGCTATAAAGCGATAACTGATCTCTCTTTTTCTAACTAACTTTCTATATCTAACAATGCTCAATCGGTCAGATTAATCCGTGATCTGTTTACTTTGTGACCCTGGTCCTGCCCTCGAAGGAACTGGGTTCTATTTAAGGACAGTACACACAACGGATACTGTTGAGATTTTTAAATACTGTTAACCTTCTTATATTGTCTCTTCTAGTATTTAACTTGCTTAGAACCATTTATACTTACCTTATGCTTTTCTGTTTATGCCTTTATCAGGTCTATATTTTGATATTGTATTTAAGTCTGGGTGTAAACAGAAACGAGCAGCTGAAAACGGGTATATTTGGGCAATATGCCACCCAAATCATACAGCAGAAGGTCAGATGGGACCACGTCACCAAAAGGGAATGGGGCGGGCAGCCCTCAAACCAAACTGGAGAAACACCTTAAATCCCCCCGTGTTAAGACTAAAGGGATGCAGAAGGCTCTAGCACGGACAGAGGGCAGATAGGACACCGGGGTAGGGGAACCCAGTGAAGGTCCCAATAGCCGCATGGAAACAATAGATAGAAAACTAGAAGACATACTGGAGGCTATAAATCTACCAATCAAGCCTTAGGCTCCTTAACTGTTATGGTAGCAGCTCTGCAGTCTGATATATCCCAAATAAAAGATATGTCCAAAATACGGTCAAAAGGTTAAAGATACCGATTCTGATAATGCTGAGACAAAAACAGAATTCAGTAAAATGAAAAAGAAGGTAGTGGAGATGGATATGGAGCACAAAATGCTAAGGGATAAACTCTTAGATCTGGAAGACAGATCTAGAAGAGGGAACCTTTGATTCATAGGTTTTCCAGAAGGGGTAGAAGATAAAGATCCTGGAGGCTTTATCCAGAAATGGCTAACAGACTCGCTAGGCACAGAACATCTCTCTCTGCTTTTTACAGTGGAACGCGCCCATGGGATCCCCGGTAAAACAAAAAATCCAGCTGGTGGTCCCTTCTCGGGCTTTGTTGGCGAAAACGCTCTGTACAAAAGACAAAGATCTAGTGATGAGACGCAAGAGAGAAATGAGAGAAATATTACATAATCGTAACAGGATTAAAATCTATGTAAACGGTAGCTTGGATGCAGTCAGAAGATGCTGTGCCTTGTCCCTGGAAGTAGGGTTCCTACCCCATTAAGTATAGCTCAAAATTACTCCAGTGACACAAGTAAATCTTCTTGGATAGTAATTTTTTTTTTATGCGGCTAAGTTGTGACGTTTCGGCCAACACGGCCTTTTTCAAACTGGTGGCGCTTTATGAGGAACTTGAAAGATGATGGCTAAGTCTCGCCAAATGTGCTGCTGCACTGCCAGGGGATGCTGACTGCATCCAAGCTACCGTCACAACTTAGCCGAAAAAAAAAAAACACTATTCAAGAAGATTTTCTTGTGTCACTGGATAATTTTGAGCTAGGATTGAAATCTATCCAGATTTCTCAAAACCTACACAAGAGAAACTAAAAGAGTACAGGGATATAAAAAAAAACGGCTAGCATGGGCTAATATCAAATATGGCATGTTATACCCAGCTAAACTGAGGATCATATACAAAGACTCAGCATTGTTTTTCTCTAATCCAGCGGAGGCGCTGGGGTGGCTAGAGTCCAGGGGCATTGGATTTGGCTGACGTACTTGAGATATAGTTCTCACTTTAATTGATCATGCCCGGGCGTGGAGAGTGGGGGGAGGCCTTGGTGTTACGTAAGAGGTTTATGAGGAGTGTTTTTTTCCAGTGAACCAAGAAGGGGCATGGGAGGGGGGGGGGGGCCAACGTCAGTGGACTTAACCGTATAGCTATAAAAATCTATGACAAATCGGATTACTCTAATACTTATTTTACATGCGACATAGAATTATTACATGAAATGTGTGGGGTATGGCAGACAAGATAAAAAAAATGAGTAATCTATGACTTAGTGGCGAAACACCTCCCCGCTATGGTACGGTTGCTCGAAACACACCTTACTCCCGAAACAATTGTTTTCCATAGGTAAAAAGGGGCCTCAGTATGAATACCATTCTTGCCATTCGTCCTTTTCACGAAGGGTCAGTGTTTACATTCATAGAACGTTGAATATGAACCCCTAGACCAGCTTATAGATCAGGAAGGTAGGTTAATTTTCTTATACTGCCGCTGGAATCAAGTGATATGTATCCTAGCCTTTATATACATCCCCCCTCCATTCTCTTCATATGTACTTATAAAACTAGCCGAATATATTGGTCAGAGAGATGTCTCCCTCCCCCCAAGGTAATGTAATAACTGGAACCACCTCCCTCCTGTATAGGATTTGCCAGGAGATATCCTTGGTTGACATCTGGCGTTGCTTATACGCAGACAAAACTGCCTACTCCTGCTATAGTAAATCATATAAGGTCCCAAATAGATATAGCTTTAGCTAGTATAGATTTTTTAGATATGATTGAAAAGATGACCTATGAAGCCCACAGGATTTTTGATCATTCACCAGTATTGCTCTCAATCGAAACGCCTGGTCATAGGAACTTAACTAGAGTGTTTAGACTCAATCCTCATTGGATTCAAGTAATAGGTGATCAGGAGAGTATAGGGAGAGAAATCTCAGACTTTTGGGAGCGGAATGTTGGCTATGCCCATATTCACTTTATTTGGGATGATTTTAAAGCATTTTTGGAAGGGCTATAATGGGCAAAAATTAAGGAAAAAGAAGCGTCCTTTTGTAAAACTGAGAATTCTCTGGAGGAAAACGTAAAGAGACTAGAGGCAGAAATTCATAAAAATAATAGCGTGGATAGGCAACAACGGCTAGCTGAAACCCGGGAAAAATTACAACACTATCTATTTCCGAAAGCCCAACATAAAATCTTCTTCTCTGGGCAAAAAGTATTTTGTGAAACAGGGAAGCCTGGTAGATTACTATCATCTATGATATCAAATCAACGGGGGGGGCCAATAAAATCAGATGCCTTAGATTAAGAAATGGGAATATAACCTGTAATCAAGATAACAATAAACGTGAATTCTCCAAACATTTCTCAGCTTTGTACCAGTCAGAACTACATGAGGAGGAGGATAGAATAGGGCCCTATTTAGCTGGTATTGTGTGCCCCGAGCTTTGCCCCGGGATAGGACTTTATTAAAGAGGACCTTTCATCGGTCCAAACAAGTATCATGTGATGTAAACTAAGTATCATGACATATACAGCGGCGCCCAGGAATCTCACTGCACTTACTATTATGCCTGGGCGCCGCTCCGTTCTCCCGTTATGTCCTCCGGTATGTTCGGGGACTTGGTTATAGTAGGCGGAGACTTAGGGGACTTGGTTATAGGAGGCGGAGTCTGCCCTTGTTTCTGCTGGGCGTCTCCTTCTCCTAGGCTGTAGCGCTGTTTTTTTCTCCCAGGTTGTGAGCTCTGCGATGCGATTGGCCAGCGCTACAGCCTAGGAGGAAGAGACGCCTAGCAGAACAAGGGCAGACTCTGCCTACCATAACCAAGTCCCCGAACATACCGGAGGACATAACGGGAGAACGGAAGTGGCGCCCAGGGATAATAGTAAGTGCAGTGAGATCCCTGGGCGCCGCTGTATATGTCATGATACTTAGTTCACAATGTTTGGACCGATGAAAGGTCCTCTTTAAATAACCCTATTTCTCTTACTGAACTACAGGAGGCATTAAAGAGTATTATGGGGAATTCTTCTCCCTGCAGAGATGGACTGCCATTTGAGATTTACAGATGTTTCGGGGATAAGATTCTACCAGTCTTGCTACGGGTACTAAATGACTCTTGGAATTCAGGCAGCTTTCCCTCGTCGTTTATGAAAGTCTCAATCACTTTAATTTTTAAAAAAAAGATAGGGACGGTATGGAGGTTGGCTCCTACCGCCCAATTTCATTATTAAACACTGACTATAAAATTATTGCAAAACTTTTGGCCAATAGGCTCAAAAAGGTGATACATAAATTAGTCCATCCTGACCAGACAGGCTTCATTCCTAGGTGACAGTCAAGATCTAATATCCGCAGAGTATTTTCTAATATTCAGTATGGGGAGGAACGCTCCATTCTGTCACTGGATGCGGCGAAAGCTTTTGACAGGGTGGAGTGGCCCTTTTTTTGGTGGGTAATGGAGAGGATGAAATTAGGGATCAATTTTATTAAATGGGCTCATATGCTCTATCATCGCCCTACGGCCAGCATTAACATCAATGGAACAAGCCCGGAGGCAATCTACTTACATAGATATATGGCTTAACAAGTTTTGGGGGTCTGTACAATACCCCCTTCATCAGGAGCATATATCTGCTCCTGATAAACGGGGTACTGTACAGACCCCCGAAACGTGTTGAGCCGTATATCTATTATATAATAGAGAGAAATTTTCATGAAGTTGTGGATCCGGCTGCTATTTCTCCATCTTGATTGCGGACCTGGCATACTTACCTGGATCTCTACCATTCTACAAATGATCCCGGCCCAGGGGGGTGTCTTGAGCTTATCCTGGAGGTGACCTCCCTAGTGAAGTGAGTGGACCAGTCCTTTCTTCCTCCTTTTAATTTGGTACATGATTGTTCATACGTTTATTGCATATTTTTATTGCAGTATTTATTGCAGATTTTAAGTAGCCTCCAATACTTTTATCATTATTAGGCACATCAATACACTGGTGTCTAGTTTATTTTTGGTCACGGTGACTACCTGGGTCTACCTATTCTAACAACATTGTATTAATTTATCCTATTTTCCTTCTGATAAGGGTAATTTATTAACCACTATATTACTTATTGACTCTCAGCACCACTCGTATATTAATAGAAGTTTGGCGCTCCTCTCCTTCACTCATATCGGTGTGGTTTCGTCCACTTGTCTTTGAACATTATCACTCCTATTGGCTTTTAATATACCTTATAACAGAATTAAAGACAGGATAAGGACATGGCAGAAAATGCCATTATCACAGGCAGACAGAATAGCCCTCGTAAAAATGGTTTTGCTCCCGATAGCGCTCTATGTTTTTATTAACTGCCCAGTATGGATTGAGAAGTCTTTTTTCAAACTATGGAGAAATTATTAAATAATCTAATATGGGGCAGGAAACGCGTAAGATAAAGCAACAATACTTGTGGTTGGTGGAGGGAGATGATGGTCTCTCACTCCCCTACTTTCAGGGATATTACATTGCAGCTCAAATCCAGTGGTGCATGAGCGGGGCTGGAGGGGGACGGGGACCACCCTCTCCAGCTGCTTTCCCGAGGATATAAGGCACTCTAAGAGACATCTTTAGCATATTGGAGTCTGGTTATCTGGGTATAATGGGGAAATATTACCCCATTAGTAATATGTTACAAAAGTGTTAGTATAAAATTAAAATAATATTGGGAGTAACTCACGGTCTACACTTCACTCCAATCTGGCACAACATACACTTAGGTGAATTTGCAGCAATACTTGAGCAAAACTATTGGATATCGAAAGGAGTTTTCACATTATCACACTTAGTTAAACAAGGAAAGCTAAATCCTATAGAGAAGCTACTTCTGGGAATAGAGCCTTCACTATTGGATAAGTTTCGATACATCCAAATTCAACACGCATTCGCTTGCACTAAGGAATAAATATTTTTTTGTCCAAGAACAGAATTTTTTGGAGTTCTGCTTCAATAATAACGGGACCTCCTTCACTATTGCACAAATATATCACAGGATACAGATAGAACTGGCTACAGTGACAAAATGTAATAGTGTGTTTAGATTGGAACGGATTTAGGTAATATTGCACTTAATTGGGAATAATATATAAAAATATAAAAGAGTCCTCTGTTTCTAGTACAGGTGAAACTCAAAAAATTTGAATATTGTGCAAAAGTCCATTTATTTCAGTAATGCAAATGAAAAGGAATTGCATTAATGCAGCTTAAAATTAGAATTTTGTGAAAAGGTTCAATAGTCTAGGCTCAAAGTGTCACACTCTAGTCAGCTAATTAATCCATATCCCCTGAGCAAAGGGGACCTCAAAATTGAGACTTTGGGGTTTCATAAGCTGTAAGCCATAATCATCCAAATTATAACGAATAAAGGCTTGAAATATCTCGCTTTGCATGTAATAAGTCTATCTCATATATTAGTTTCACCTTTTAAGTTGCATTACTTAAATAAATTTACTTTGCACGATATTCCGATTTTTTGAATTTCACCTGTAAATACCGTTTAACACATTCAAGATCATACATCGACTGTACTACACCCCTTTATCCTTATCCAAGATGTTTAGAGATAAAATGATAGATGTCTGAAATGCCATGGAGAAGCAGCAATCTATTGCCACCTACTCTAGAACTGTCCACATTTCTGGCAACAGATACAGTCCTGATCAAAAGTTTAAGACCACTTGAAAAATGGCAAAAAAAGCATATTTTACATTTTTGGATCTTAACAAGGTTCCAAGTAGAGCTTCAACATGCAACAAGAAGAAATGAGAGTGAGACAAAACATTTTTTGAGCATTCAATTAATTGAAAATAACGATTAAACTGAAACAAGCTGTTTTTCAGCTGATCCAAATTTTAGGACCACATGCCTTTAAAATGCCAAATCTGTGCAAAGATGTGGATTCATTGTCATTTTCTGTCAGGTAGTCACACGTTGTGATGGCAAAGGCCAGACACAGTAAGACAGTCGTTTGGAATTTCTTAAATGATCCTGAGGGTTATGGAACAAAAAAGTAAAGTAGAAGACCCCAAAAAATTTCACCAGCAATGAGCCGGAGGATCCAATTGGCTGTCCGTCAAGACACTGGACGATCCTCGACCCAAATTAAGGCCCTTACTGGTGCTGACTGCAGCACCATAACCATCAGACCTCGTCTCCTTGAACACCACAGAACAGCTCGTTTGGACTTTGCAAGAGAGCACCAAACATGGGACATTCAAAGGAAAATGTTATTCTCTGATGAGAAAATGTTTTACCTTGATGGTCCTGATGGTTTCCAATGTTACTGGCATGACAAGCAGATCCCACCTATGATGTTTTCTACGCGCCACAGTGGAGGGGGCGCCATAATGGTCTGGGGTGCTTTTTCCTTTAGTGGAACAATGGAGCTTCAGTAAGGGCAGGGGCGTCAAACGGCTGCTGGCTATGTTTAGATGTTGCAGAGAGCATTCCTCATGACTGAGGGCCCTCGTCTGTGTGTTAACGACTGGGTTTTTCAACAGGACAACGCTACAGTATACAATACCCGCAGGACAAGGGACTTCTTCCAGAAGAATAACATCACTCTTTTGGCCCATCCTGTGTGTTCCCCTGATCTAAATCCAATTGAGAACCTTTGGGGATGGATGGCAAGGGAAGTTTACAAAAATGGACAACAGTTCCAGACAGTAGATGGCCTTCGTGCAGCTGTCTTCACCACTTGGAGAAATGCTCCCACTCACCTCATGGAAACGCTTGCATCAAGCATGCCAAAACGAATTTTAGAAGTGATAAACAAGAACGGCGGAGCTACTCATTACTGAGTTCATGTTGGAAGTTGGATTTCTGTTTTGGGGGGGGGGGGTTTAGTTTTTTTTTGGGAGGTGTGGTCCTAAACTTTTGATCAGCTGAAAAACAGCCTGTTTCAGTTTATTCGTGGTTTTCATTAAATTGAATGCTCAAACAATGTTTTGTCTCACTCCCATTTCTTCTTGTTGCATGTTAAAGCTCTACTTGGAACCTTGTTAAGATCCAGCCATGCTAAAAAGGATTTTTTGCCATTTTTCAAGTGGTCTTAAACTTTTGATCGGGACTGTATATGCTGAATTAGAATGCCCATTTTCACCACCCCCAATCAGGAAAAGCTTTCCCGTGAAAGGCTTTTCACATGCGACTCGGCCTTTGTAGTGTATTTACTCAAATGCCCGTGCGGCAAAATTTACATAGGGGAAACGACCCAAAAAATACGTGATCGCATATGCCAACACAAGTCTTCGGTTAGACGCAAAAATCTATTACTCCCAATACCGTCCCATTTTGAAACAGCCGGGCACCATCTATCACAACTTAAATACCAGGTCATAGAACAGATTTTACCCCATAGGAGAGGATATGATCGCATAACGCAACTAAAAAAACGGGAAGCATTTTGGATCCACAAAATGGACTGCTTGGAACCCAAGGGACTCAACAGAGACTACGAAATACAATGTTTTACATGAAATCCTGATCTGTCCCATGGTTATGATATAACAAGAGTTATTATGCATCTCTAATCAATTTTCTTCTCCTTTCTCATAGGCTATATAATCAATGTCGGACTGCGACATATGACCAGATATCCTTTTCTCTGATATCCTTTTCTCTGGTACTGAATCAAAAGCCTCCCTCTAATGTGGTAATAGATCCTGGGATTGTTTCTACAATATACACCTCCATCCACACTAGATATATTCTATTATCTAAGATAGACCAAATCGCTAGGTGTGCACATACTGTCAAATAACAGTTATCCAGCTTAGCCTCTGGTGGATCAGGACACTAGTAGTGGAACGCACCACTTCCGGATTCCCCTGGAACGCAGGGCTTTTCCGGTTACACGTGACGTCACATCCTTTCCACCATGTGACCAGTGGAACGCATGGTGGACCGCACGCTCCCGGCACATAGCGACACGCCCCCCCACGCTATTTAGAGACGCGCTCAACATCTAATAGAGCGCATCCCCAGAGAGGCGTGTGGACACACGCCATCACCTACTCAGCGCAGGATCTATTGACACAGCCTCCAATAGCGGTATTGGGTAAGTCTCTCCATATGTACACTACTAATAGGATCACTTATAAGTCCTTCAGGCTTATTCTACCCAACCCCCTAGGTTAATATATAACCTTATCTCTTCTCTTCTCCAAGTGTTACCCAGAGTTTAGACCCATCACCTTTAGATCTTGGTCCACAACATCTATTGCTTCTCCTTAACATAGAGGCTACCATATACACTGCTCTAACTGGCGATGATAATTTAAGTATAATGCTATGTTTCTTTTCTATGTCCCTCTTTAACTTCTGCCTTTTATTTTGCTTTGGTTTTGCTGAATACCAATACTGTATGGCAATGAATACGTACATATAATGCTAATAGCGTATGAATAATTGTCTTATTGATAACATATATAAATATGTAACCAGATGTTGGTTTATATGTCCACTAAATTGTAATTGTCACTTTTCTATTGATATTGTCACAGTTTGATAAAGGCCATCTAGGCCGAAACGTCACTTTGAAGCCGCATGTCAAAATAAACAGAAAACCATTTGACTCACATAACAACTGGAGTTTTTCTACTGAATTAGAATGCAACACACCACAAAGATTGACACCATGCATAGAACAATCAATATCTGGCTTACTCCCCATCAGTATTAAATCTAAACAAGATAAATATAGATGGCTAGTGGGGCTTCAATTAGCAAGAGTCCTGATAGTAAATAAGAGAGGCTCTAAAAGAAACCCCAAAATTATGGTATGGAGAACTCTGATAAATATGTCAATGATATATGCACGCATATATCTGGACTAGCTGTCTAAGCTGGGAGTTCCAATGACGATGACCCAGGGGTGGTTTTGGGGGTCTATGGGGGGAAAATATAAATGAAAATTTTTGATAATATGTAGAATAATTGATAATTATGATATTTAATATTCTCATTTAGAATTACTAAGCTATGTATTTTTTATATCTGATTTAATTTTAAAAAACTGCCAATCGCGTGAGGAGAAATCCAACACTGCACAGGCATGCAGGTAAAATTTCTTTATTCCATGAAATAAAACATCTGACCGATCGGAATAGAAATACAAGAAAGGGACCTACACTCACAGGATGGATGCTTTTCTGTTTAGAAAATGACGCATTTCGACTCTACAATCGAGTCTCTTTCTCAAACAGGTAAGTGTGTGAAGCAGCGGAAATTAAATAGGTTCTGACGTCACAAGCCGTGGCGTCTGGTTGTCATGGGAGCAATGTAAACAAAATAATTTGTGAACATTATAATAGTAGAGGGATTACATGAAGAACATGCATGGTTATAATGCTGACATAATAACAATGATGTTGAGACTACTTAGAGACATAAATGGCTGAGGTAATAATGTACATAATATATGTATAAACATAGAAACGTATAAATGTAGAAAGCACAAAAAGATAAATAGTTACGTAATGATGCTGCACTACGATTCGAAAAATCATAAGAATAGATACATGTCCAAACACTATGTATCCTAAAATAGTACTGCCACCTTAACCCGTAGTTTCCAAAATGGGGTCATTTTTTGGGAGTTACTACTCTAGGGATGCATCAGGGGGTCTTCAAATGTGACATGGCAACTTAAAATTATACCAGTGAAATCTACCTTTTAAAAACCATATGGCGTTCCTTTCCTTCTGCGCCATGCTGTCTGCCCGTACAGCAGTTTACGACCACATATGGGGTGTTTCTGCAAACTACAGAATCAGGGCAATAACTATTGATTTTTGTTTGTCTGTTAACCCTTGCTTTGCAAGTAGAAAATTTGGATTAAAATGGAAAATCTGACAAAAAAGTGAAATTCTGAAATTTCATCTCCATTTTCCTTTAATTCTTGTGTAACACCTAAAGGGTTAACAAAGTTTGTCAAATCCGTTTGAATACCTTAAGGGGTGTAGTTTCTAAAATGGGGTCACTTTTTTGGAGTTTCTACTCTAGGGGTGCATCAGGGGGTCTTCAAATGTGACATGGCAGCTTAAAATTAACCAAGTTAAATCTGCTTTCCAAAAACCATATGGCTTTCCTTTCCTTCTGCGCAATACCGTGTGCCTGTACAGCTGTTTACGACCACATATGGGTGTTTCTATAAACTACAAAATCAGGGCAATAAATGTTGAGTTTTGTTTGGCTGTTAACCCTTGCTTTGTTAGTGGAAAAAAAAACTGATTAAAATGGAAAATCTGCCAAAAAAGTGAAATTCTGAAATTTCATCTTCATTTTCCATTAATTCTCAATGAATGCCTAAAGGGTTAACAAAGTTTGTAAAATCAGTTTTGAATACCTTAAGGGGTGTAGTTTCCAAAATGGGGTCATTTTGGGAGGTTTCTATTATGTAAGCCTCACAAAGTGACTTCATACCTGAACTGGTCCTTAAAAAGTGGGTTTGGAATTTTCAATTTTTATAAAAAAAAATTATTTGCTTCTAAACTTCTAAGCTTTCTAACTTCCCCAAAAAATAAAATGGCATTCACAAAATGATCCAAACATTAAGTAGACATATGGAGAATGTAAAGTAATAACTATTTTTGAGTTATTACTATCTATTATAAAAGTAGAGAAATTGAAATTTTCTAATTTGCTAATTTTTACTACATTTTTGGTAAATTTTGTATTTTATACATAACAATGAATTTTTTTATGTTTACTCAGAGTTTATCAATATCAAAAATTACAATAAATGAGTAAGAACATTTAGAATGCATACAATCTACAATAGGACCGCCTATGATCCAATGTGTTAATTGCCAATGAGAATAGCTATTATTAGTCTATAACACATATAAAGAATGTATACATTCGCCAAATAAGGTATACAAAATATACATTCTCTTGTTAACATTGTAACGTTGCTAGTCAATAAACATAGAAAGCATTATAAACTGTTGAGTCTATTATCAATCTCAACATATTCCTTATGACTGTAAAACTTGCCTCGTCAAATACCATCACCGACAAGTAAGACAATAGTATGGGGAAGGAGAACAGGAGGGTATAAAGGAAAGAGAAGAGGGGGGGTGGAAAGAGAAGACACCAATAAAAGATGTTAATACGAAGGGGTCCTGACCCGAAGATACTTTGAGAGATCCTGAGAACTCTTAAAGTTCAACCAAATCATTAAACTCCAAGACTCCAAGAACTGGTGTAAGGGGTTACAACTATGTGCAAAGGACTCAGACCTTTTTTGCTGATCTGCTGTCAACTCTTCCATGCACAATGTAAATCTTGTAATGTCAATGTAAATCTTAACTCTCTTGTCCATTCAAGCAATGTGGGTGGAGAACTGTATTTCCGATGTCTGGGGATAACCATCCACGCAGCTGACAGGAAATATCTCAGAACCCCTTTCTTGACCTGGGCAAGAGAGCCAGGTATTAGGGATAGTAGAGTAAGTTGGGGGTGTTCGGAATCGTTCTACCTGAGTATTTGGCATACATCTGCAAGATTCGTTCCCAGAACGAGTGGATTTTCAGACAGCTCCACCAAATATGTAACAGAGATCCCCTATCATTCTAGCACCTCCAGAACTTTTCTGAAACTGTAGGGAACATCTGACGTAATATAGTAGGACAATAGTACCACCTGGAAAGAATTTTGTAGTTCTTTTCTTTGACCTGTGATGCCAATGAGATTCCATGGGAGAACGTACAAATCTTCTCCACCTCCTCATCTGTAAACCGATTTATCGAAAAATGGGGCCCTCTCTACACTATGTAGATCAAGGAGCACCCGGTATAGTGTGGACAAGGTACCTTTTATTATGCTTTGTTGCAGGTATACCCTATCAAAATCCGTCAACGGGTTTACTGTTCCTCTGGAAAATGTGGCTCCAAAAAAAGAGTTTAATTGAGGGTATCCTAGCCAGGACGTCATGCTAAAAGCTGTGTTCTGGCGTAAAACCTCAAATGAGGATAGTGTCCCCGCTGATAGAATATCCCTGATTCTCAGTAATTCATTGCGTGTGGTTTTAATGAGAAAGGAGGACGGGGTCATAGCCGGAGTAAACGCTGGATTCCCATGAAGTGGGGTCATGGGTCCTGGTCTAAAGGTAATTTGGGATTTAGTAATCCATTCCTCCCAGACCGCGAGGACATGTCTCACAAGGTATGGGCAATCTTCCTGAGAGGGTCTATCGGTCATAGTTAGCCAGGGTATGGCTTGAAGGGACAGAAGCGACAAAGACTGTTCCAGCTAGCACTTGTATAGACGTCATGGCAGCTCTTTAATCCAAGCGTTCAAAACGCTTGGATTAAAGCTTCTGCCCCTGGACTGCTGCTGTTACGGACAGCATACAGTCCAGTAATGCTGGCAAGGGACCAATCAGAGTGGATCCCTTGCCGACGATCGCTCTGATTGGTTAGTCTATGCTGACTAACCAATCGGAGCACGGCACTTTGCAAAAATGCTGGTTTTATGCTGTGATCTCCACGCTGGAGATCACAGCCTGAAATCAGCAATGACCCCCACTGTGCCCCCATGCCCCTGATATATTCACTGCTCCTACTATGCCCCCAGATGCGGCCATTGTGCCTCCGATTGCCCCCATTGTCCCCCTGCAGCCTGTTCCTATGTGCTAGAATTGATGGCAGTGGCTCAGGAACAGAGCCGCTGCCATCAGCAGAGAGTGTTAGCTGTAATTTACAGCTAACACTCTGCTGCAATGGGCGAAATTGGTGCTGGCACCGATCGGCCGTTTAACCCCATAGATGCCGCGGTCAGCAGCCGCCCGTGGCATCCATGGGGTTGAGAGGGACGGAGCTCCCTCTCTCCTGTATCGCACTGCCATGGCAATGGCAAAATATTGTAAAAACAAGTGAAAAAAATAAAATATAAAAATTTTAATAAAAATAAAATAAAAATTGTCTTTTCTCATATCAGTTCATTTATGTCATAAAAAAAAGAAATAAGTTAAAAAATTACACATATTAGGTATCGCCGTGTCCGTAACAACCGGCTCTATAAATATATTACATGATCCACCCTGTCTAATAAACACCATAAAAAATAAAATACAAACTGTGTAATAAAAAAAGCAATTTTTGTCACCTTACATCACAAAAAGTGTTAACACCAAGCGATCAAAAAGGTGAATGTCCCACAAAATGGTACCAGAAAACAGTCACCTTATCCCTCAGAAAATGAGATCCTAGCTAAGACAATCGGTCAAAAAATTTAAAAAAACTATCACTCTCAGACAATGGAGACACTAAAATATGTTTTTTTTTTACTTCAAACTGCTATTATTGTGTTAAAGTGAAATAAAAAAAAAGAATACATATTAGATATTTTCGCATCCGTAACAACTAACTAAGACAATCGGTCAAATGATAAAAAAGCTATGGCTCTCAGACTATGGATACACTAAAACATCGCTATTTTTGTTTAAAAAATGCTATTATTGTGTAAAACTTAAATAAATAAGAAAAAGTATACATATGAGGAATTGCCACGTCCGTAACGATCTGCTCTATAAAAAGGTCACGTCCCCTCAGGTGAATGCTGTAAAAATAAATAAATTAAAACTTTGCTAAAACAACCAATTCTTTGGTCAGCTTGCCCCATAAAGTGTAATAATAATTGATCAAAAAAGCATATGTATCCAAAAATGGTACCAATAAAAACAACAACTCTTTCTGCAATAAATGAGCCCCTGCACAAGACGATCGGCAGAAAAATGAAAAGAATATGGCTTTCAGAAAATGGAGACAGAAAAACTATATTTTTTCAAAAATGCTTTATTATGTAAAACTGAAACAAACAAACAAAGTAGACATATTTGATATCATTGCGTCTGTAACAACCTGTTCTATGAAAATAGCACAGGATCTACCCTGTCAGATGAATCTTGTAAAAAATTAAAAATAAAAACTGTGCCAAAACAGACTTTTTTTTGTTACCTTGCCTCACAAAAGATTTAATATAGAGCAATTAAAAATCATATGTACCCCAAAATAGTACCAATAAAACTGGCACCTTATCCCCTAGTTTCCAAAATGGGGTCACTTTTTGGGAGTTTCTACTATAGGGGTGCATCTGGGGAGCTTCAAATGGGACATAGCATCTAAATATCAGTCCAGCAAAATCTGCCTTCCAAAAACCATACGTCGCTCCTTTTATTCTGTGCCCTGCCATGTGCCCATACAGCAGTTTACAACCACATGTGGGGTGTTTTTGTAAACCGCAGAATCGGGGTAATAAATATTGAGTTTTGTTTAGCTTGATGTATTAAAGAAAAAAAAATTGATTAAAATGGAAAATCTGTCAAAAAAGAGAAATTTAGAAATTTCAGCTCCATTTTCCTTTAATTCTTGTGGAACACCTAAAGGGTTAACAAAGTTAGTAAAATCAGTTTTGAGTAACTTGAGGGGTGTAGTTTCTGAAATGGGGTCATTTATGTGGGGTTTCCACTATGTAAGCCTCACAAACTGACTTCAGACCTGAACTGGTCCTTAAAAAGTGGGTTTTGGAAATTTTCTTTAAAATTTAAGAATTGATTCTAAAATTCTAAGCCTTCTAACGTCCTAAAAAAAGAAAATTACATTTACAAAATGATGCCAACATAAAGTAGACATTTGGGGAATGTTAAGTAATATATTTATTTTATTAGGTATCGCTTTCTGTTTTAAAAGCAGAGAAATTAAAATCTAGAAAATTGCAAATTTTTCTAAATTTTGGGTAAATTTTTTATTTTTTCATAAAGGTGAAATATATTGACTCGAATTTATGACTATCATGAAGTACAATGTGTCACGAGAAAACAATCTTAGAATGGTTTGGATAAGTAAAAGCGTTATTACCACATAAGTGATACGTCAGATTTGCAAAATTAGACGTGGACATGGGGGCATCAAAGACCCTTGGTCATGAAAGGGTTAAACCTTTATGTCTCCAATCTAAAAGTCTAGTGAGTACCGCCGCTTTGTGATATAAGCGAATATCTGGTAATCCAAACCCACCCAGGGATTTATGCTTAATCAGGATCCTTTTATTCAATCTAGCTTTATTGGTATGCCAAATGAACCTGTTGAGGGCCCTTTGGATCTCTAAGAAATTCTTTTTAGGAACGTGAATATGTATGGTTTGGAAGAGGTATAACTACTATGTGGGCTTCTAGAGATTGCTTAGTAAAGGGACACATAGGGGATATACTATTATATACCTAAATGAGGAAGGGGAGCAGCAATTCTTGACATCTTTTAAAGAAGATGGCTGTAAAACCATCCGGGCAAAAATGTAATTTTTTAACTTAATTTTACCACTGTCATGAAATACAATATGTGACGAGAAAACAATCTCAGAATGGCCTGTATAAGTGAAAGCGTTTCAAAGTTATCACCAAATAAAGTGACACATGTCAGATTAGCTAAAAATGGCCTGGTCCTTAAGGTGAAAAATTGCTGGGTCCTTAAGGTGTTAACATGAATTACAATGTGTCACGGCAAAATTAGGCTAGGTCAGGAAGGGAGTAAATGGCCCGCTCTGGAAGTGGTAAAGACCAGGATTTCCACCTGCTCCACATCGGGACGTATAGACTTTAGAAAACATCTATTGAGTGAGAGCTAAAAGGTATATGTAGCTTTCACTGGGACCCGTTTCTAAAGGCCTTGGACCATGGTGGTGTTTAAAGCATAGATTGTCATCTCTAAATAAAGAAGACAGTCTAGCTCACCATCCTTCTCATGGATAGTCCCAAAGTGCATGGAAGGCTTTGGAGGAATGGACCAAACACCTTAAATCCAGCGCTGCACGGGAGCCTTATGAAATCTCTTTATTCCATGTGATAAAACATCCAACATACTTATACAGAAGTCGTTTGCATGTTTCAGACCCAACAGTCTTTACTGATAGCATAGTTCTCAATGGGAGGTTTCTGTCCTCTCTGAGCTCACCTTAAAACGCCTGTATTATGGTTTGACAGGTGTGCCGCCCCAGTCAAACTCCACAGCTGCAAGTGTCTTTGGAGAAGGTAGCCAATTATGCTATGAGTAAGGACCATTGGGTCTAAAACATGTTAACTACTTCTATTCTGATCTGTCAGATGTTTTCTTGCATGGAATAAAGAGATTTTACCTAGATCTCTTTGCAGTGCTGAATTTCTCTTCACATTACTGGCAGCCTTAAAACAAGACCTGACAAGACATAGCTTGCATCTATAATTGCTTCACAGACTGAGATCCTGCCATCTGTAGTAAGAATGTATGAGTTCCATTATGTCCTGTACTTCTGACCAATAGTGGCTTCTCTTCAGTGTGAGTTCTCCCATGTATAGCAAGACTTGATTTGTGACTAAAACACTTTCCACATTCAGGGCATGAATATGGCTTCTCCCCTGTGTGAGTTCTCAGATGTTCTACAACAGCTGATTTGTGACTAAAACACTTTCCACATTCAGGACATGAATATGGCTTCTCCCCTGTGTGAGTTCTCAGATGTTCTACAAGAGCTGATTTCACAGTAAAATATTTACTACATTCTGGGCACATAAATGGTTTCACCCCTGTGTGAGTTCTCTGATGTTCCACAAGATGTGATTTTTGACTAAAACATTTCCCACATTCAGGACATGAATATGGCTTCTCCCCTGTGTGAGCTCGCTGATGTCTATGAAGATCTGAACTCTGACTAAAACGCTTCCCACATTCAGGACAAAAATATGGCTTCTCCCCTGTGTGAGATTTCTTATGTCTCTTAAGATCCGAATTCTGACTAAAGCATTTCCCACATTCTAAACACAAAAATGACTTTTCCCCTAAGTGGATTCTTAGATGGTACACAAGATCAGATTTTTGACTAAAACATTTCCCACATTCTGAACATAAAAATGGTCTCTCCCCTGTGTGAGTTCTCTGATGTCCATCCAGAATGAATTTCCTGGTAAAAGATTTTCCACATTCTGAGCATGAAAATGACCTTTTATCTCTGTGATTTTTCTCATGTAAGGAAAGATTAGATTTCCCTTTAAAATGTTTCCCACGTTTCTGATTAGTTCTTGTTTTGCCAATTAGTGATTGTCTAGATGAAGGTTTCTTGTGACCAGTGGTGTCGGAGGAAAGATCTTCGCTGTGAAGGAATGTGGGTACATTAGGAGTTATACAATCATCTTGTGTGGTATTGTTATCTTCTGCTTCATGATAGGAAGGTAAATTGAGATGCTTATGGTATACTGTCATCCTGTCTTTACCTGGAAAATAAAACAAAATGTTCTTACTTTCCCAAAACAAATTTTATTTATATTAATCAGTCAAGCTTTCTTAAGACAATAGCAAGCTAAGAAACATTAAGTAAATAGGAAAAATTTTCCTACCATTCCAACTATATTTTTCAAACAGGCTTTCGAAAATTAAAGAAGTGATTTGGTTGATTGTCTTGGGCAACAACCCCATTCTCTTTACAACAAGTTTCTTTTTTTACTTACACCTATCCTTTTCAAATTCTCAGCTTCTGTATCTTCTAAACCCCTTTGCTGCCGACCTATTCTGGGCATTTTCAGTGTTGCATTCCAATTTATTTTTTTTGCACGCATACCACTTATACATTTATTTTCATGAACTCTTTCTGGGTGGGAATGTGAAAAAACAACAGTAATTCAACATCTGATTAAGGCATTTGAAAATTTGCACTGTTTACCGTATGACACAAAAATGTGTTACCTTCATTCTGCAGGTTAGTATGATTATGGTTTTACCAAATTTGTACAGTTATGTTATGTACTTATCTGCCTGCGCCTCTGTGGAAATCTCCGCCTCACTATGGCGTCATCACCGGCATCGTTTGGTTACCAGCCCATATGGCACTGGGGCTAGTTGGCCTATCAGGGGGCAGGGAAGCTGGACCAATTGGGCTCTGATATTTATCATCTGCTTCTGACCTGTCCTGTTTGACTTCTGATTCCCCTCTAGTTTAGATCCTGTGCACTTATCCAGTTTAGGGACCATCGACCAGTTGGGAGACGCCATTTAGGGTAGACTGTCCAAGGAGGTAGGGAAAGTGGTGCAGGTGAAGTTTAGGGATGCACTGTTTCCTACCTTATGTGACAGTTTCACATGTCATAACAAATCCTCTCTGTGGCGTTTTCCTTTCTGACATGGATCCAATGTGGGCCTTCGTAGACCAAATGCATGGTCTCAAACAACTGCTACAGCACCTTGCAAAAAGGGTCCAACATCACGAAATTACTAGGTCTCCACCCATTGTAATAGTTCCCTCACAGCTCCTAGAACATCAAGTTAAATTGTCTGGTCACTTCACAGGTGATAGGAAGCGGTTTGAGCTCACTCCTTGGGCCCCGACTTCTTTGCTTAAAGCCCTGCAGCAATTTTTGTGTTTCGCTAGCTGTTGCCATAAGTTCATCAAAATTTTTATGTTATATTGAAACCTCTTACTGATATGACTAAGAAGGGGTGGATCTTCTTCATTGGCAGCCAAAGGAAATATTAGCTCTTGAATCTCTAAAAAGTTGTTTCATAGAAGCTCCTGTTTTGGTCCTGCCTGATCTGACTAGGCCAATTGTGGTGAAGGTCAATGCCTCTGAGGTGGGGCTGAGAGCCATGCTTTCTTGTCTCAGACCATGTGGGGTTTTTTTATTGCAAATTTTCCCTGACAGAGAGTGGGCTCCTTGACACCAAGTGGACCTTTGAAGACTGGAATCACAAGTAATGGTCCTTAACCAACCACAGGAATTTGACATTTTTAGATCAGCTAAAGGTTTTAATCCCAGACAGGCTCTATGGGCATAGTTTTTCACCTATTAATTGTGATCACTTTCAGTACAGGGTCTAAGAATATTAAGGCAGATGCCTTCCTATTTAAGTTATCACCACTGATCTGGCCCCTGAGATCAGGTCTAACCAAGATCTGGCCCCTGAGGATAGGCCTGAAAATAAACTGTTTGCCCACAGTCCACAGGAGATTGGTGTCAGAGACTTCATAAAGGGTTCCTGTGTACCCCAAAGTGTGTGTTCAATAAATGGTATATCAATCATCTAGTTTTGCGTCAACAAGCTATCAGTACTAAAGTGAGACAGACGCAGTCAACTTCCCCTTCTGCCTCTGGAGATTCATATAGTATCAGCTGCACGAACCTCTTCTGTTCTGCACTGAAGTTGTGAAGTTATCGCTATTACTGTAGCATGTAATGTGCATCACTAGAGGGGTAATTAATATACAGTCAGGTCCATAAATATTGGGACATCGACGCAATATCGCTATGTGAGATCCAGCCCTCTGGTGCTCACAGGCAGGAAGGCTGTACGTGTATTACAGTGTGTAATACACTTACAGACAATGCATGACAATAAGAAAAAAGTTTCAAGTAAACAAATTTTTTTTTAAAAGCGTCCTTTTCCCCCCCAAAAAAATGTATTTTTTTTTAAAATAGGGAAACAAAGAAAAGTAGAAATACGCGTCCGTATCGACCGGCTCTATGAAAATATCACATGACCTTACCCCTCAGCTGAACAACGTAAAAAATAAAAACTGTGCTAAAAAAAACATTTTTTTGTCACCTCACATTACTAAAAGTGCAACAGCAAGCGATCAAAAAGGTGTATGCCCCCCAAAATCATACCTAAGACAATCGCCCAAAAAATAAAAAAAAATATGGCTCTCAGACTATGGAGAAACTAAAACATGATTATTTTTTTGTTTCAAAAATGATAATAATGTGTAAAACTTAAATAAATAAATAAATAAAAGTGTACTTATTAGGTATTGGCACATCCGTAACGACCTGCTCTGCTCTATAAAAATATCACACGATCTAACCCCTCAGGTGAACAACGTCAAAAAAATAAAATAAAATCTGTGTTAAAAAAAACATTTTTTTGTCACCTTACATACAAAAGTGCAACACTAAGCAATCAAAAAGGCGTATTCCCCCCAAAATAGTACTAATCTAACCATCACCTCATCGCGCAAAAAATACCTACCTAAGACAATCGCCCAAAAAAAAAAAAAAAAAAAACTATGGCTCTTAGAATATGGAGAAACTAAAACATGATTTTTTTTGTTTCAAAAATTTTGTTATTGTGTAAAACTTTTATAAATAAAAAAAGTATACATATTAGGTATCGTAAGAACCTGTTGTATAAAACTATCACATGAACTAACCCTTCAGGTGAACATCGTAAAAGAAAAAAAGAAAAAAAAAATTTGCTGAATTTTTTTTTTTTGTCACCTTACATTACTAAAAGTGCAACACCAAGCGCCCAAAATAGTGCCAATCTAACCATCACCTCATCCCGCAAAAAATTAGCCCCTACCTAAGATAATCGTCCAACAAATAAAAAAAACTATGGCTCTCAGACTATGGAGACACTAAATCATGATTTTTTCTTTTGTTTAAAAAATTATATTATTGTGTAAAATTTACATAAATAAAAAAAGTATACATATTTGGTATCGCCATGTCCGTAAGAACCTGCTGTATAAAAATATTACATGACCTAACTGCTCATGTAACACAGTAAAAAATAAAAAAATGTGTGTCAAAAAAGCCATTTATTGTCACCTTACATGTCAAAACATTTAATAACAAGCTATCAAAAAGTCATATACGCACCCTAAAATAGTACCAATCAAACCGACATCTCATACCGCAAAAAATTAGATCCTACCTAAGACAATCGCCCCAAAAAAATATATATATATGGCTCTCTGAGAGCAAACAAACGTTTTTTTAAAAATGCTTTATTATGTAAAACTAAAACAAACAACCCAAAAAAGTATACATATATGGTATTGTCGCGTCCGTACCAACCTGCTCTTTAAAAATACCACATTATCTAACCTGTCAGATGAACATTGTAAATAACAAAAAATAAAAGCTATTTTTTGTTACCTTGCCTCACAAAAAGTGTAATATAGAGCAAACAAAAATCATATCTTCCCTAAAATAGTACCAACAAAACTGCCAAAATGGGGAAATTTTTGGGGAATTTCTACACTAGGGGTGGTCTTTAAATGTGACATCTTAAAATTATTCCAGTGAAATCTGCTTCCAAAAACCATATGGCGTTCCTTTACTTCTGCGCCCTGCCGTGTGCCCGTACAGTAGTTTACGACCACATATGGGGTGTTTCTGTAAACTACAGAATCAGGGCATTGAATTTTGTTTGGCTGTTAACCTTTGCTTTGTTAGTGGAAAAAATTTATTAAAATGGAAAATCTGCCCAAAAAGTGAAATTCTGAAATTTCATCTCCATTTTCCATTAATTCTTGTGGAACACCTAAATGGTTAACAAAGTTTGTAAAATCAGTTTTGGATACCTTCAGGGGTGTAGTTTCTAAAATGGGGTCATTTTCGAGTGGTTTCTATTATGTAAGCCTCACAAAGTGACTTCAGAACTGAACTGGTTCTTAAAAAGGGGGTTTGGGAAATTTTCAGAAAAATTTCAAGATTTGCTTCTAAACTTTTAAGCCTTCTAACATCCCCAAAAAATAAAATGACATTAACAAAATCAGGGCTTGACAAATTTCCTTGGAATCTAGGAGCCAGCTGAAAAAGTTAGGAGGAGTTTTTTTTTTTTTACCTTTATAAAGCCTTATTTTCAGCGACAAAAATAACACCTGTTAAATTAACATATAAAGAAGTCTAGAACCAAACAACATGGGCATTAACAACATATACAGCGGCAATGTACAGAATCGCACACACATATACAGCGGCAGTGTACAGAATCGCACACACATATACAGCGGCAGTGTACAGAACCGCACACACATATACAGTGGCAGTGTACAGAACCGCACACACATATACAGTGGCAGTGTACAGAACCGCACACACATATACAGTGGCAGTGTACAGAACCGCACACACATATACAGTGGCAGTGTACAGAATCGCACACACATATACAGCGGCAGTGTACAGAATCGCACACACATATACAGCGGCAGTGTACAGAATCGCACACACATATACAGCGGCAGTGTACAGAACCGCACACACATATACAGCGGCAGTGTACAGAACCGCACACACATATACAGCGGCAGTGTACAGAACCGCACACACATATACAGTGGCAGTGTACAGAACCGCACACACATATACAGTGGCAGTGTACAGAACCGCACACACATATACAGTGGCAGTGTACAGAACCGCACACACATATACAGTGGCAGTGTACAGAATCGCACACACATATACAGCGGCAGTGTACAGAATCGCACACACATATACAGCGGCAGTGTACAGAACCGCACACACATATACAGCGGCAGTGTACAGAACCGCACACACATATACAGCGGCAGTGTACAGAACCGCACACACATATACAGCGGCAGTGTACAGAACCGCACACACATATACAGCGGCAGTGTACAGAACCGCACACACATATATAGTGGCAGTGTACAGAGTAGAGTTGTTGCGATACCAAATTTTAGATTCCATTTCGATACCATAAAAAAGTATTGCGATACTCGATACCACGCGAAAATAGAAGAAAAAAAAAGCCACGTGCATTCCGCATTTAAAAAAAATGGCAAATCACGCAGTTTCTTTTTTTTTTTTTCTGTTCCGGCGTTCACCGCATAGATTTTTTTAATATTTTAATAGTTTGGACTTTTTTGACTTGGTGATATGTGATATGTTTATTTATTTATTTATAGTTTTTATATTTTATATGTGAAATTGGGAAAGGGGGTGATTTATACTTAATATTTATTTATTGTTAACTCTTTTTTTATTAACTTTTTACACTTTTTATTTAATAACTATTCCCCCCCCTTAGGGGCCAGAACCTGCGATCTTTTCATCCTTTGTCCTATTCACCCTGATAGAGCTCTATCGGGGTGACTAGGACCTCACACTCTCCCTGCTGCCCGGTGCTTTGTGCACAGGGCAGCAGGGAGCTGACTATGGCAGCCAGGACTTCAGCCATGGTAACCAATCGGATTACACAGCTGGGGCTCCGATCAGAAGCTGCCACTGCTACCAATAAATAGGAGGGTACCCTGTGGCCACTGCCACCAATCAGAAGGGGAGGGGACCCTGTGACCACTGCCACCAATGATTTTAATACTGGGGGGTTGAGAGGGGTGGGCGCACTGTGCCACCAATGATTTTAATTGGGTGGGGGGGGAGCACTGCGCCACCAATGTTAATTAACCCTTAATACAGGAGGCGGGTACTGGCAGCAGATCAGCGGCAGTTAACCCCTCAGGTGCCGCACCTGAGGGGTTAACTGCCGCTGATCGCAGCTCCCTGTCAGAGGCAGGGTGCCGGCTATGCGATTCTGCTGCTGGCACCTGCCTCCTGTATTATGTGTTAAAGACGACCTTATATGGGTCCAGAATTTTAAGTAGCAGGCTACAGAGAGCGGCCCTGCCCCATTACTGTCTCCTGTTCCATATGCTAATTACTATCAGAGCAATGGGAGGACAAATCAGCTTCTACTCGTGGGCGTTCCTTCTCCATGCGCTACGCTGCGATAGGACAGCGCTACAGCCAGGGAACGCCCACTAGAGAAGCTGATGTCTCCTCCCCATTGCTCCGATGTGAGCGGGCGGGGCAGATTTGGGTAACTCCTTCCCTGCCAAACTGTCAGAGAAGTCCACGTAGAGGCGGCGGAGTGTCGGGAGCGCCCCGGATTACCCAGGCGCCAGGACAAAATCACTGATCGCCATGGCGACCTGGGATTTGTCGAGCCCTGCACAAAATGATCCAAACATGAAGTAGACATATGGGGAATGTAAAGTAATAACTATTTTTGGAGTTAGAGAAATTGAAATTTGCTAATTTTTCAAAATTTTGGTAAATTATCTCTAAATAAAAATGAAATTTTTTGACTCAATTTTACCACTGTCATGAAGTACAATATGTGTCGAGAAAACAATCTCAGAATGGCCTGGATAAGTAAAAGCATTTAAAAGTTATTACCACATAGAGTGAGACATGTCAGATTTGCTAAAAATGGCCTGGGCAGAAAGGTGAAAAATGGCTTGGTCCTGAAAGGGTTAAAAGTGCATTTCATAAACTCTATCCCCAATTTATTGACCCTTATGAAGTGGTTAAGTCTTTAATCCTGTGTTACCAGATTCAATTAAAAATCATGACATGTTCCATAGATCTCTACTCAAACAATGTGTCACTTCTCCAATCCCTCCAGATGAGGTGCAGGGAGAGCTGGATTACAAGGTCACTAAAATTGTAGATTCCAAGAGAGTACAACCACGTACAGGACAATACATGGTTCATTGGAAATGTGATGGGGCAGAGGAGAGGTCATGAGTTTCTGATAGGGATATCATGCTGACAAATTAATTATGAAACTTCATGAAACTCACCTGGATAAGTAGTCCGTTGGTTAAAGTGTAACTAACAGATGTGATGCTGAAGGGAAGATATTCATGAAGCTTTATTTTTAAGTTAATTTTACCTTTCTGATGTCTGTATTCAGCCCTTGGCAACCCTATTGCTCTGTGCCTCTATATCAGCATTTTCCTAAGATGGGCTCTGCTGCACTTACTGTGGTGATCTTTGCCCGGTCCTTGAGGCCATCCTGTATTTCCCTCACATGAACTAGCAGGACAAATCAGAATGCAGATATACTCCCCCACTACCCCAGAGCAGTGTGTATCCTCTCACGTACAGCTAACCAGAGACAAGCCGTGCAATTACATGAAATCAGTAAGAAAGCATTTGTTTTAGCCTCAAAATAGTCACTTGTCAGCTCTGCAGCTGCTCCCTCATTCTACTCCACACTGACAGGGAAGGGGGGGGGCTACTTTAGCTGCTGATATCTCTCGTTTGGTACCAGCTAGATATATTGTTTGAAAACTGACATTGCAAGCTTTCAGACAATACCAGAATGACAGCAATCTGTTCAGTACAGGGGAAGATATCACTGATAGATATCGGGATGCAGTGAATACAGCTGAAAGTGAAAATAAAAGCAGATTTTATCCACGATTATTACCGATTTGATTTCTAACAGGACTTTAGCTCTGGTCTCTCCCAGTGCTCTCCCCGGCACTCAGGGCTGTGCTCCTACTCCCAGTACTCTCCCGATACTCAGGGCCGTGCTCCTCCTCCCAGTGCTCTCCCCGGCACTCAGGGCCGTGCTCCTCCTCCCAGTGCTCTCCCCGGCACTCAGGGCCGTGCTCCTCCTCCCAGTGCTCTCCACGGCACTCAGGGCAGTGCTCCTCCTCCCAGTGCTCTCCCCGGCACTCAGGGCCGTGCTCCTCCTCCCAGTGCTCTCCCCGGCACTCAGGGCCGTGCTGCTTCTCCCAGTGCTCTCCCCGGCACTCAGGGCCGTGCTGCTCCTCCCAGTGCTCTCCCCGGCACTCAGGGCCGTGCTCCTCCTCCCAGTGCTCTCCCCGGCACTCAGGGCCGTGCTCCTCCTCCCAGTGCTCTCCCCGGCACTCAGGGCCGTGCTCCTCCTCCCAGTGCTCTCCCCGGCACTCAGGGCCGTGCTCCTCCTCCCAGTGCTCTCCCCGGCACTCAGGGCCGTGCTCCTCCTCCCAGTGCTCTCCCCGGCACTCAGGGCCGTGCTCCTCCTCCCAGTGCTCTCCCCGGCACTCAGGGCCGTGCTCCTCCTCCCAGTGCTCTCCCCGGCACTCAGGGCCGTGCTCCTCCTCCCAGTGCTCTCCCCGGCACTCAGGGCCGTGCTCCTCCTCCCAGTGCTCTCCCCGGCACTCAGGGCCGTGCTCCTCCTCCCAGTGCTCTCCCCGGCACTCAGGGCCGTGCTCCTCCTCCCAGTGCTCTCCCCGGCACTCAGGGCCGTGCTCCTCCTCCCAGTGCTCTCCCCGGCACTCAGGGCCGTGCTCCTCCTCCCAGTGCTCTCCCCCGGCACTCAGGGCCGTGCTCCTCCTCCCAGTGCTCTCCCCGGCACTCAGGGCCGTGCTCCTCCTCCCAGTGCATCTCCCCGGCACTCAGGGCCGTGCTCCTCCTCCCAGTGCTCTCCCCGGCACTCAGGGCCGTGCTCCTCCTCCCAGTGCTCTCCCCGGCACTCAGGGCCGTGCTCCTCCTCCCAGTGCTCTCCCCGGCACTCAGGGCCGTGCTCCTCCTCCCAGTGCTCTCCCCGGCACTCAGGGCCGTGCTCCTCCTCCCAGTGCTCTCCCCGGCACTCAGGGCCGTGCTCCTCCTCCCAGTGCTCTCCCCGGCACTCAGGGCCGTGCTCCTCCTCCCAGTGCTCTCCCCGGCACTCAGGGCCGTTCTCCTCCGCCCAGTGCTCTCCCCGGCACTCAGGGCTGTGCTCCTCCTCCCAGTGCTCTTCCTCCCAGTGCTCTCCCCAGCACTCAGGGCTGTGCTCCTCCTCCCAGTGCTCTCCCCAGCACTCAGGGCTGTGCTCCTCCTCCCAGTGCTCTCCCCGGCACTCAGGGCTGTGCTCCTCCTCCCAGTGCTCTCCCCGGCACTCAGGGCTGTGCGCCTCCTCCCAGTGCTCTCCCCGGCACTCAGGGCTGTGCTCCTCCTCCCAGTGCTCTCCCCAGCACTCAGGGCTGTGCTCCTCCTCCCAGTGCTCTCCCCAGCACTCAGGGCTGTGCTCCTCCTCCCAGTGCTCTCCCCGACACTCAGGGCTGTGCTCCTCCTCCCAGTGCTCTCCCCGGCACTCAGGGCTGTGCTCCTCCTCCCAGTGCTCTTCCTCCCAGTGCTCTCCCCGGCACTCAGGGCTGTGCTCCTCCTCCCAGTGCTCTCCTCATCACTCAGGGCTGTGCTCCTCCTCCCAGTCCTCTTCCTCCCAGTGCTCTCCCCGGCACTCAGGGCTGTGCTCCTCCTCCCAGTGCTCTCCCCGGCACTCAGGGCTGTGCTCCTCCTCCCAGTGCTCTCCCCGGCACTCAGGGCTGTGCTCCTCCTCCCAGTGCTCTCCTCATTACTCAGGGCTGTGCTCCTGCTTAAAACATGTTAGCCTACTGTATGTTATTCATGATTGCACTTTATGTAATGCTGTAGTCTGATGGCATGTATATTCTTATTTGTTCCACAATTTCAACCTAATCCTACATCCAGTAAATAAAGCAACAGATTTCCACCCAGTCTCTTTTTTTGGCTAGCAGGAAGGTGTTTAACTGCCTGTCAAACTCCACATAGTCCCCAGGAATACATGAAGTGGGGACAGGACATACAACACACTTCAGCATCATCTTGAGGACATAGAGAATAGAAACCAGTGCACAAATCTTTGTATCTGTTAAATCAGTCTCCAACAATCTATTTTTGATCAATTATTTTCATCTATTTTCCACAATCCATCTTCAACAACCTATTGGGGCATCCCCTGCATATACACATTGAAATGAACTAAGCTAACAAGGCTCTCCCCCCTCCTAACCCAGATGGTTCAAGACTCTGACATATAATTTGCTGGATACAGTTCTATGCCATTAAAGAACAGATTGTACAAAAAGCCTAAAAGCAGCAATCCCTTTCCTATAATGGAGCACAGGTACATATCCCACAAGATCTTTCCCACCATATATTGGTGCAACGTGTCTAAAACTACTGCTAGACTTGCTTCTGGACTAAGGAATCTTTCATCGCTCAGGATTCCACTTCGCTCTTCTACTCAGAAATAGGTGGGGCTCAGCTATGTTCCTTCTGTGATCTTGGCAGCCTGGCCATTGATGGTAATTTCCTAATTTGCTGGATCTAGATTCCTTAGATCTCCTTTGGACTCTTCAGATCCGAAAGACGGTCTTACCAAATAAAGATGGCTTTGATTTCCTGCTGAGTGTCCTGCAACATCTCCTCTGATACTGGTCTGCACTGCTTGAGGACTAGTGTAGTCATTAAGGGGGTAATTTACCAATCGGAAATATGCCTAAATTAGGCGTATTTCAGGTGCAGATGGCAGCGCAACGGTTAGACAGCGCTTGTAGGAGCACTGACTTCTCTTCAAACAGCTGATCTGGACCCCTACCGATCTGATATTGATGACCAATCCTGGGGATAGGTCATCAATACAAATAAGCTGGACAACCCCTTTCAGTTGTCTTGGATGGGTCTTTAGTGCACATTTTCCTTATTAATGGTGTCATGATATGGAAACCTATTTGACATTACAAGTAGTCTCATCTCAGCTCTGCAGGTTTGGTTTAGTTAGGACAGTTTTACCAGCTGGTTTCTCAATGTCTCTCTCCTCTTATTTTTCTTATTATCGTTAGATGCATTCACTTTTCCAGTCAGGACAAGGCCCTGATCTAACTGAATGTTTCTATCCTGCCCCGCTGATCTCTCCTGTGAGACGGGCACCTGTCTGTGAGGGAACATGGCGCTCTATGTAGCACTCTGACTCGAGAAGGACTTTTGCATACAATAGTGTTGTGCCTATAGCAGCAAAACGACAAAAACTGAGCCTTCTGAATTTATTGTTGTTTTTTCATGTGATGGTGACAGCTCATCACCTCCCCCTCCCTGCACAGTGATCTATGCACAGGTCACATCTCCACATCACCTTTACACAGAAGTCAATGTGTCTGTTTCCTATGTTCATGTGGCTGCTGTAGAGCAAATCTCTGAACTACTCTGACAAAAGCTCCAGCGAGATGGCTGTCCCTAATTATAGGCAGAAACTTAATATACAGATAAGAAAACAGTGAATGTATCAGTATTTATACAAAATACAATATATATTACATATGAAGGTACCCAGAAAGTAAGTCATATGCAAAGCACCCTTGAATTTATTTCTCCCAAGCATCATGGACATCACAGTCAGGCTGGACTCATTAGCTACTTCTCCTCTTGTCTGCTCACCTACAATATGGATCCCACTAAATCTGGTTATGAACTTACATCTGTGTCTGTTCATTCTCTCCGGTATACCATTGCACCAAACTATTAGGAGGCATCCGAGTGACCTCGAGGGCTGCTTTAAACTCTCCCGAAAAGGACACTCTGACAGCAGTCAACCAAGATTTATGAAAGGCTCTTACCATTCACAGACACTGGTACAGGTTTCTCAAGTCCACTCGTCGTTCCATCTGAACTTTCCTGCAGAGATTCAATGTTAAAGACATGAGAAAAAAGAAAAAAGAACCCACGTTTATCTTATATCCAGGTGAAGATCAAACACCCCTAGAAGACATGAACCAATCTGCCCTGGAGAAGAAGGATCTCCCCAAGTGGACTCCATCTTTTATGGCACCAGAAACCTTTTTCAACCAACAATAACAACGAAAATGGAGAGTACAGTATACTCCACTGCTGCTGGGGGAGGTCAGTAGATGGAGCGTACAGTATACTCCACTGCTGCTGGGGGGGTCAGTAGACGGAGAGTACAGTATACTCCACTGCTGCTGGGGGAGGTCAGTAGATGGAGCGTACAGTATACTCCACTGCTGCTGGGGGAGGTCAGTAGATGGAGAGTACAGTATACTCCACTGCTGCTGGGGGAGGTCAGTAGACGGAGAGTACAGTATACTCCACTGCTGCTGGGGGAGGTCAGTAGATGGAGTGTACAGTATACTCCACTGCTGCTGGGGGAGGTCAGTAGACGGAGAGTACAGTATACTCCACTGCTGCTGGGGGAGGTCAGTAGATGGAGCGTACAGTATACTCCACTGCTGCTGGGGGAGGTCAGTAGATGGAGAGTACAGTATACTCCACTGCTGCTGGGGGAGGTCAGTAGATGGAGAGTACAGTATACTCCACTGCTGCTGGGGGAGGTCAGTAGATGTAGTGTACAGTATACTCCACTGCTGCTGGGGGAGGTCAGTAGATGGAGAGTACAGTATACTCCACTGCTGCTGGGGGAGGTCAGTAGATGGAGAGTACAGTATACTCCACTGCTGCTGGGGGGGGGGGGGGGGTCAGTAGATGGAGCGTACAATATACTCCACTGCTGCTGGGGGAGGTCAGTAGATGGAGAGTACAGTATACTCCACTGCTGCTGGGGGAGGTCAGTAGACGGAGAGTACAGTATACTCCACTGCTGCTGGGGGAGGTCAGTAGATGGAGTGTACAGTATACTCCACTGCTGCTGGGGGAGGTCAGTAGATGGAGAGTACAGTATACTCCACTGCTGCTGGGGGGGGGGGGGGGTCAGTAGATGGAGCGTACAATATACTCCACAGCTGCTGGGGGAGGTCAGTAGATGGAGAGTACAGTATACTCCACTGCTGCTGGGGGAGGTCAGTAGACGGAGAGTACAGTATACTCCACTGCTGCTGGGGGAGGTCAGTAGATGGAGAGTACAGTATACTCCACTGCTGCTGGGGGAGGTCAGTAGACGGAGAGTACAGTATACTCCACTGCTGCTGGGGGAGGTCAGTAGATGGAGCGTACAGTATACTCCACTGCTGCTGGGGGAGGTCAGTAGATGGAGAGTACAGTATACTCCACTGCTGCTGGGGGAGGTCAGTAGATGGAGAGTACAGTATACTCCACTGCTGCTGGGGGAGGTCAGTAGATGTAGTGTACAGTATACTCCACTGCTGCTGGGGGAGGTCAGTAGATGGAGAGTACAGTATACTCCACTGCTGCTGGGGGAGGTCAGTAGATGGAGAGTACAGTATACTCCACTGCTGCTGGGGGGGGGGGGGTCAGTAGATGGAGCGTACAATATACTCCACTGCTGCTGGGGGAGGTCAGTAGACGGAGAGTACAGTATACTCCACTGCTGCTGGGGGAGGTCAGTAGATGGAGCGTACAGTATACTCCACTGCTGCTGGGGGAGGTCAGTAGATGGAGAGTACAGTATACTCCACTGCTGCTGGGGGAGGTCAGTAGATGGAGAGTACAGTATACTCCACTGCTGCTGGGGGAGGTCAGTAGATGGAGCGTACAGTATACTCCACTGCTGCTGGGGGGGTCAGTAGACGGAGAGTACAGTATACTCCACTGCTGCTGGGGGAGGTCAGTAGATGGAGAGTACAGTATACTCCACTGCTGCTGGGGGAGGTCAGTAGATGGAGAGTACAGTATACTCCACTGCTGCTGGGGGAGGTCAGTAGATGGAGAGTACAGTATACTCCACTGCTGCTGGGGAGGTCAGTAGACGGAGCGTACAGTATACTCCACTGCTGCTGGAGGAGGTCAGTAGATGGAGAGTACAGTATACTCCACTGCTGCTGGGGGAGGTCAGTAGATGGAGAGTACAGTATACTCCACTGCTGCTGGGGGAGGTCAGTAGATGGAGAGTACAGTATACTCCACTGCTGCTGGGGGAGGTCAGTAGATGGAGCGTACAGTATACTCCACTGCTGCTGGGGGAGGTCAGTAGATGGAGAGTACAGTATACTCCACTGCTGCTGGGGGAGGTCAGTAGACGGAGCGTACAGTATACTCCACTGCTGCTGGGGGAGGTCAGTAGACGGAGAGTACAGTATACTCCACTGCTGCTGGGGGAGGTCAGTAGACGGAGCGTACAGTATACTCCACTGCTGCTGGGGGAGGTCAGTAGATGGAGCGTACAGTATACTCCACTGCTGCTGGGGGAGGTCAGTAGATGGAGAGTACAGTATACTCCACTGCTGCTGGGGGAGGTCAGTAGATGGAGAGTACAGTATACTCCACTGCTGCTGGGGGAGGTCAGTAGACGGAGAGTACAGTATACTCCACTGCTGCTGGGGGAGGTCAGTAGATGGAGAGTACAGTATACTCCACTGCTGCTGGGGGAGGTCAGTAGATGGAGAGTACAGTATACTCCACTGCTGCTGGGGGAGGTCAGTAGATGGAGCGTACAGTATACTCCACTGCTGCTGGGGGAGGTCAGTAGATGGAGAGTACAGTATACTCCACTGCTGCTGGGGGAGGTCAGTAGATGGAGCGTACAGTATACTCCACTGCTGCTGGAGGAGGTCAGTAGATGGAGAGTACAGTATACTCCACTGCTGCTGGGGAGGTCAGTAGACGGAGAGTACAGTATACTCCACTGCTGCTGGGGGAGGTCAGTAGATGGAGAGTACAGTATACTCCACTGCTGCTGGAGGAGGTCAGTAGATGCAGAGTACAGTATACTCCACTGCTGCTGGAGGAGGTCAGTAGACGGAGAGTACAGTATACTCCACTGCTGCTGGAGGAGGTCAGTAGATGGAGAGTACAGTATACTCCACTGCTGCTGGGGGAGGTCAGTAGATGGAGAGTACAGTATACTCCACTGCTGCTGGGGGAGGTCAGTAGATGGAGAGTACAGTATACTCCACTGCTGCTGGGGGAGGTCAGTAGATGGAGAGTACAGTATACTCCACTGCTGCTGGGGGAGGTCAGTAGACGGAGCGTACAGTATACTCCACTGCTGCTGGAGGTCAGTAGACGGAGCGTACAGTATACTCCACTGCTGCTGGGGGAAGTCAGTAGATGGAGAGTACAGTATACTCCACTGCTGCTGGGGGAGGTCAGTAGACGGAGAGTACAGTATACTCCACTGCTGCTGGGGGAGGTCAGTAGATGGAGAGTACAGTATACTCCACTGCTGCTGGGGGAGGTCAGTAGATGGAGAGTACAGTATACTCCACCGCTGCTGGGGGAGGTCAGTAGACGGAGAGTACAGTATACTCCACTGCTGCTGGGGGAGGTCAGTAGATGGAGAGTACAGTATACTCCACTGCTGCTGGGGGAGGTCAGTAGATGGAGAGTACAGTATACTCCACCGCTGCTGGGGGAGGTCAGTAGATGGAGAGTACAGTATACTCCACTGCTGCTGGAGGAGGTCAGTAGACGGAGAGTACAGTATACTGCACTGCTGCTGGGGGAGGTCAGTAGACGGAGAGTACAGTATACTCCACTGCTGCTGGGGGAGGTCAGTAGACGGAGCGTACAGTATACTCCACTGCTGCTGGGGGAGGTCAGTAGAAAGCTCCATTACATCAGTCTATAGAGGATTTGTAGAAACCTCAGCTTCATCTACCTGATGATCCAGTGGGATATTTGGTTTCTCCTCTGGACAGTCCTGGGAATACTGAGGACTGGGACATCTCTCTGGTGGATTTCTCTTAGTGGATCCATCTATCGGAAAAACACAATATATTGTCTACATTTAAGGATGTGATGATGGGTAAATCTACTGTGAAGCTGGTGATCCGTGAACGCTGACTTCCCCCTGTTCCCAGAACGCTTACCACATTCCCCACTCCTATGTTTTGGCAGTCCATGCTGCTCTGTCCTTTCCACACTTTGCCTGTGGTGCCTCTGTCTGCCCGGAGAGTGTGAGCTTCCTCCGGCTCTATAAAGGGGTTCTCCAGGAATTAGGAAAATGAAAATACGTAACTATTACTTTATTATAAATCTATTCCCGAATACCTTTAATTAGTTATAATGGATCGTTTTCTCTGAGGAGCAATAATTAGGAGAAATAAAATGGCCGCCGTCCTATTAGTACACACAAAACCTGTCCTAATCACACAGGAGGACAAGGTACTTCAGAGCACTGAGGTAAAGAGCTGCCTCATCCTCCTCTTTGCTCTGCTTGTCAGGGATTCTGGTCCTGAATACAGTTTAATATGATCTGCAGATGAATCTCTGTAGGAATGAAGTTCATGAGGAGACATGAAGTACAGAGAGGAGGTGGGGATGTGGCTGTGTCCTGCTAGGTGATTAGGACAGGTTTTGTGTATACTAATAGGACGGCAGCCATTTTATTTCTCCTAATGACTGCTCCACAGAGATAACGAGCCATTATAACTAATTAAAGGTATTTGGGAATATATTTATAATAAAGTAATATTTAGGTATTTTCATTTTCTTAATTCCCAGAGAACCCCTTTAAGGGCCAGCATGTGTTCGTCCTAATCTGTCCAGCCTATTGTTAGCCTGGGTTATTTCAGGAAAGGTGCCTGAGCATTAGGTACTAGTTGCTAGTTTCCTATGAGGGTGAACCATTCCTCTGCTCATTTGCAATTTATCAATTTTTTTTCCCTGTTAACATAATTTAACACTTTGCTGCCTGACCTTCGAACTGTTTACTGCCTGCCCCGACGTCTGCTTGTTTCCTGCTTATGCTTCTGTCTGAGCCTTTGGTGCTCTTGATACCTCTGGATGAGCAGCCACTGAACAGAAACTGCTTCAAGAGGAGATGGCCTGGTGGTTCCCTCACAGTCCAAATGAATTAAAAGGGTGAAAAGCAGGGGGTCCACTTATATAACTCTCTTTGGAGTAGCCCCGAGCCAAATCTGTTCAATGGCACAGTGGATCTACATCTACTTCTGTAACGCTAACTCTCAGAACTGTTCTCTCCTCTACAGTCATGGAAGGTCTCCTCTTACCCGGTGATGTGAGGGACTGGTGATTCTCCATCATGACGTCCTTGTACAGATCCTTGTGTTCTTCTAAATACTCCCACTCCTCCATGGAGAAATAGACAGCAACATCCTGACACCTTATAGGAACCTGACAACACAAGGACACAGTCATTACCAGACCCCTCCCTTGGCGTTATTGTATAATGTCCCAGCATTCCCAGCAGCGCTCACCTCTCCGCTCAGCAGCTCAGTGATCCTGGTGGTAAGTTCTAGGAGCTTCTGCTCATGTATCAGGGAATGAGGTGGAGGCTCGGTGATGGGGCTCTGGGTCCTGCTCCGTCCTCCTGACACACGGGGTGTCACACACTCACCAGACGACTTCTTCACTACTGTGTAATCCTGTTTATGGGGAGACGCCGATCACTACAGAGATTCTAAGAATCCTTCACCTTTCCAGTAATTTCCCTGTTTTATTACTAGAGATAAGAGTGATGTCATGTGAGACTCACCTCTCCAGTTATCAAGGAGATGATCTCCAGGGTGAGGTCTAATATCCTTGAAGCCATGTGGTTTCTGTCCTTCTCCATCATTGGTGGGTCATTGATGGATAGAACCATCAGCTTTAAACATAAGAGTCCTGCACCTAAGAAACTGGTAGGAATCAAAAAGGATTGAGAGAAAAGTCACATTTGGATTTAGGCCTCATGCACACGACCGATGTTGTGGTCCGCATCCGTTGCTCCGTTCTGTGGCCCCGCAAAAAAAATATAACATGTCCTATTCTTGTCCGTTTTGCAGATAAGAATAGGCGTTTCTACAATGGGACGCCTGTCCCAATTGCGGAAAGCACACAGGCGGCTTCCGTGTTTTGTGGACTGCAAAAAACGTAACGGTCGTGTGCATGAGGCCTAAAGTGGATCATTTCCTCTGACAGGAACAGAAAAACGCAAAACACGACTCTGATGTGAACAAGCCCTTAAGTAACACTGTGCTGTAAGAGTATTTTACTTACGGTACTTTAGTATTGATTGGTTCTGTCCCCTTTAATTATTGCATCACCTTCTATAATCTTTGTAATCTAGTGAGTTATGGAAGGTCAGATAACAAATACAAACTCCCCACTGAGCTGTGAAGGTCACATTCCAGAGGGGGTAACTCATTGGACGTCAGTACTCCACACTGGACGTCTTTAGGATGTGGGGTAAAAGGTATAAAACTTTGTGCACAAACATCCCAGTTCTTGCATGGCCAGCATACCATGAGCATGTTTGGGATGCTCTGGATCGGCGTATACGACAGCGTGTTCCAGTTCCTGACAATATTCTGCAACTTTGCACAGAAGAGGAGTGGACCAACATGCCACAGGCCACAATCAACAACCTGATGAACTCTATGCGACGGAGATGTGTTGCACTGCGTGAGGCAAATGGTGGCCACACCAGATACTGACTGGTTTTTTGACCTTCCCCAGTAAGGCAAAACTGTGCACATTTCAGAGTGGCCTTTAATTGTGGGCAGTCTAAGGCAGACCTGTGCAATATTCATGCTGTCTAATCGGCACCTTGATATGCCGCACCTGTGAGGTGGGAAGGATTATCTCGGCAAAGGAGAAGTGCTCACTAAACACAGATCTAGACAGATTTGTGAACAATATTTGAGAGTAATGGATCTTTTGTGTCTGTAGAAAATGTTTCAGATCTTTGAGTTCAGCTCATGCAAAATGGGAGCAAAACCGAAAGCGTTGTGTTTATATTTTTCTTTAGGTGTATATATGCAGTACAGACCAGAAGTTTGGACACACCTTCTCATTCAAAGAGTTTTCTTTATTTTCATGACTATGAAAATTGTAGATTCACACTGAAGGCATCAAAACTATGAATTAACACATGTGGAATTATATACATAACAAAAAAGTGTGAAACAACTGAAAATATGTCATATTCTAGGTTCTTCAAAGTAGCCTCCTTTTGCTTTGAATACTGCTTTGCACACTCTTGGCATTCTCTTGATGAGCTTCAAGAGGTAGTCGCCTGAAATGGTCTTCCAACAGTCTTGAAGGAGTTCCCAGAGATGCTTAGCACTTGTTGGCCCTTTTGCCTTCACTCTGCGGTCCAGCTCACCCCAAACCATCTCGATTGGGTTCAGGTCCGGTGACTGTGGAGGCCAGGTCATCTGGCGCAGCACCCCATCCCTCTCCTTCATGGTCAAATAGCCCTTACACAGCCTGGAGGTGTGTTTGGGGTCATTGTCCTGTTGAAAAATAAATGATGGTCCAACTAAACGCAAACCGGATGGAATAGCATGCCGCTGCAAGATGCTGTGGTAGCCATGCTGGTTCAGTATGCCTTCAATTTTGAATAAATCCCCAACAGTGTCACCAGCAAAGCACCCCCACACCATCACACCTCCTCCTCCATGCTTCACGGTGGGAACCAGGCATGTAGAGTCCATCCGTTCACCTTTTCTGCGTCGCACAAAGACACGGTGGTTGGAACCAAAGATCTCAAATTTGGACTCATCAGACCAAAGCACAGATTTCCACTGGTCTAATGTCCATTCCTTGTGTTCTTTAGCCCAAACAAGTCTCTTCTGCTTGTTGCCTGTCCTTAGCAGTGGTTTCCTAGCAGATATTCTACCATGAAGGCCTGATTCACACAGTCTCCTCTTAACAGTTGTTCTAGAGATGTGTCTGCTGCTAGAACTCTGTGTGGCATTGACCTGGTCTCTAATCTGAGCTGCTGTTAACCTGCGATTTCTGAGGCTGGTGACTCGGATGAACTTATCCTCCGCAGCAGAGGTGACTCTTGGTCTTCCTTTCCTGGGGCGGTCCGCATGTGAGCCAGTTTCTTTGTAGCGCTTGATGGTTTTTGTGACTGCACTTGGGGACACTTTCAAAGTTTTCCCAATTTTTCGGACTGACTGACCTTCATTTCTTAAAGTAATGATGGCCACTCGTTTTTCTTTACTTAGCTGCTTTTTTCTTGCCATAATACAAATTCTAACAGTCTATTCAGTAGGACTATCAGCTGTGTATCCACCTGACTTCTCCACAACGCAACTGATGGTCCCAACCCCATTTATAAGGCAAGAAATCCCACTTATTAAACCTGACAGGGCACACCTGTGAAGTGAAGACCATTTCAGGTGACTACCTCTTGAAGCTCATCAAGAGAATGCCAAGAGTGTGCAAAGCAGTAATCAAAGCAAAAGGTGGCTACTTTGAAGAACCTAGAATATGACATATTTTCAGTTGTTTCACACTTTTTTGTTATGTATATAATTCCACATGTGTTAATTCATAGTTTTGATGCCTTCAGTGTCAATCTACAATTTTCATAGTCAGGAAAATAAAGAAACTCTTTGAATGAGAAGGTGTGTCCAAACTTTTGGTCTGTACTATATATATATATATTCACACTTTGTAAATATTTTTTGTCACTTAGCCTGTGTAGCCCGTCTATTGATTCTCAAATTATCAAATTCACATTAAAACAAACACAATGGTGTTTTTTTTATATATTTTATTTAGCATTTTCTTTAGTCTCTTTTAGGGATTTGAGTTTTCCATTGCCAGGCAGCCTTCTACCTCAGTCTCACCACTTAGATGCCACGGTCAGTACTGACTGGTAGTGATAGAAGCAGATCTCTATAATACAGACCCACAGGATCGGCGCAGGTCAGGAAGGAGATAAAGAGAAGTCCTGTCCCCGTCCTGTCAGTCGCCTCTTTCCTCTAATCGCTGGAGTTCTGCTCCGGGGCCAGTGATGGATCCGGGGTTTGTCCTGCTGCTCGCACAGCTGCAGGTTTGTTACTATCACATGTGTGTGCAATTATTTACCCCCAACTGTGCAAACCCCAATCCCTGCGGCCATCACTGAACCCCCAATATCACCAGCATTAAAGGGCTATTCCCGTCACATAACGTGAGGTTCTATCGCTAGGACTCGTCATCAGTGTGCGGTAGGTGGGGGCTCGTCTCCATCAGGACCCCACCAATCCTGAGAATGAAGGGGCTGCAGAGCTGCTTTACTGCTGAATCTCCTCCACAGTCCCTGCTCATTAGAGCTCCGGCCTCCGCTGTGCAGGGACAGTGAGGAGAGGACACAGCGCTGCAGCCCCTTCATCTAGAAGAGGTTGTCCCCACCGATCACACACTGACTCCATATCCTAGTGACATCACAGAACATTGTGTGATGGAAGACCCCTCTAATCCAGGAGAACAGCCCCTCTTACAGGGGTCTGGGGGTCTCCTAATATTCCAGGGGGAGAGCAGACATGTCTGAGGAGAACTCCCCTCCTGTGAGCAGAGACTCTCTATGGCCGGTGCTGCCCCCTGCTGGCTGGACCTGCTATATATCACCTATAGAACCGCTCCATTCTAATAAACCCAGAACCAAGACCAATAACTGACCTGCAGATCTCACCTCCTGGGGCTGCAGGACCTGCGATGACGTCACACTGGTCACATGACAGGAAGTGCTGCACAGTGAAAAACCTTTACTGCTTTACTCCTCCCCTCATGTGACTGATCACATGACCATGACATCATCAAAGGTCCTGCAGTCACTATTATATAATTTATGATAAATTCGGATATTTTTAATAGGCAGGAAGTAATAATAATGTTTCCCCAACTTATATATAATCTACAGTCATTCTTTGAATTCTTCTACCCAGAATTTTTTTACTTACATTTTTTGATTTGTCATTTCCATATTTTCTTACATTTCCGATCTGTCATATGTGGTGACTTGGGTATGGATTTTCCAACGATTGGGTCTTTTAAGAGTAGTGTTAGTGAACAATGTTGCAGAATTAATTTCATCTTATTATAGGATGGTGTGTACAGAGTCATGAAGTTATAGATCTATGACTATATGAAAAAATGCAACACTGCGCGCTATAGTACAAATAAATAGACAGCCAAAAACTACACAGAACGCCTTCCTCCTTATCACGCAATTGATCAGAAACGCTACAAACATATATCTCTGTGTCCAGGTCCTACCTTAACTCAGATGTGTCTGTTGCGATACAGTGTTCTGCGACGGTCCACGTGTCTTTTCTGTATACGGTGCAGAGCAGGGGGAACAGATCCAGGGGAGGGTGGCTGTATAGTAATATTAAAGTATTGGGAATATTTAGCAACAACAAGTTATAGATATGTTTGTTACTCTCGTAGGTCTGTGGTTGGTGTTTCCCCGTTTGATGTTTTGGTAACAGACAATCTTTTTGGGTTTATTTTTCAATTTTGCTGATTGAGTCAGAAATGAGACCTTCCGGGTCCTCTTTTTCCAGAAATCTGGACTTGATAGTTTCTATTTGATCTTTCAACACCGCATAGTGTCTCCAAACATAGTGTCTCCAGTAGTGTTGATCGAGCACCATAGTACTCGGGTTCTCGGGCCGAACACATCGGGATGTTCGGGTGCTCGACCGAGCAACCGAGTATAATGGAAGTCAATGGTAGAACCTGAGCATTAAACCAGGCTCCCCCTGCTCTGAAGAGGGGAGAGTGTCTGGTTCATAGAAAAAGGTCAGAAATTGATGGAAACACCACTGAAATGGTTCGGGAACAGCATGGGGAGGATGTCTGGATGCATCTTGTACTCGCAGGTCTCTGCTGGGAACCATGTTGTCCGAGTAGTACGCCACTTTTACAGACTGACATAATACGCACAAAACCGAATAAAAAAAACGATTTTAGAGGAAAAATTGATAGGAAAGATTCTTTCCTGTATATTTACTTGTATATATAGTGCAAGTGCTGCCAAAAAGTACAAGGAAGAGGCACTCCGATACAACCTGTATATCACATAAAGGAGGGCCTCATTCACATTGTGGTACAATTGTTCAGGTAGTGGGACTCCTACACTCATAAAGCCTATGCACTAAGGGAAAGGGCTGCCAGAAATTACAAGGAACCGGCACTCCAATACACCCTTTATTACACATAGAGGAGGGCATCATACACACCCTTGAAAAATGATGATTGATGGCCTGCTGGTGACCCTCATAAATATTTGGAGCAAGGGCCTGCTGATCTGACCATCTGAAACATTATGGGTGAGGGCCTGCTTCCACTTTGGTGACTCTAGTTAACCTGGGGACGATCGCACGTCCCCATGCCTATCAACCTTCGATGTAATTGTGAGCGCAAGCAATTGTAACTACGGGTAACGGGTAATTAATGTTTGATTCAGGAGAGGAAGCCTGAGAAATGGCTATGGCTACCACATCCAAGCAAGGCAGCATGTGTGAAAATTACCTATTAGGTATAATTAGGTGAGGGTCTGCAGGTAAGCTGACCCTGTAAAAGATTTTAGGTGCGGGCCTGCTGGTGAGCTGACCCTGTAAAACATTATATGCAAGGGCCTGCAGGTTAGCTGACCCTTTAAAAGATTAGAGGCGTGGACCTGCTGGTGAGCTGACCCTGTAAAAGATTTTATGTGCGGGCCTGCTGGTGAGCTGACCAGTAAAATATTGTAGGTGAAGGCCTGCAGCTGAGCTGACCCTCTAAAAAATTATATGCGAGGGCCTGTAGGTGAGCTGAACCTGTAAAAAATTATATTTGAAGGGCATATATGCGAGGGCATTATAAGTGACGAATAAGAATGTTGATATGATGGAAGAGGAGGATGAGAAAAGGAAGATTCAACCATATACCCTTGTTTGTGGTGGAAGGGGTACATGGGAATACAGTGAATTCAGTACATTATAAACAACACATTTAAAGTGCCTTTATGTTCAGCCGCTTTCCTCTGGAGGAGTCGAGAAGTCATGGTCAATCCAGGCCTTGTTCATTTTTATAAGAGTCAACCTGTCAGCATTTTTTAGTTGACAGGCAGATACGCTTATCTGTTATAATGCCACCAGCAGCACTAAATACCCACTCAGACAAAACGCTGGCGGCAGGGCAGGCCAGCACCTCAAAGGCTTAGAGCGCCAGTTCGTGCCACGTGTCCAGCTTGGACACCCAATAGTTGTAAGGCACTGAGGGATCATTGAGGACGCTGACACGTGTACTCCTTCACCATCTTCCAAAATTTTTCTCTCCTTGTGACAGTAGGCCCTGCATCAGGGTGAGAGTGCTGGCGGGGTGTCATGAAACTGTCCCAGGCCTTGGAGAGTGTTGCCCTGCCTCTGATGGAACTGCTGTGTGTTCCCCTCGTCTCTACGCAGGTAAACTGGTCAATCAGGGAAGAGGGGTAGAAGTGTACCCAACCCTGAATACTGCTCCAAAGCTAAGAAATGCACACGGAAAGGGGGGGCAGTAACTTGGAAAAACTTTTAATAGTATTAAAAAATAAACATAGGCCCCTACTTAACAAAAAACACTAAAAAATGTATGGCGGGCCCAGAGCTCTACTGGCCGCTGGTATAGAGCCGTCTAGAGCACTGGGTATACCCGTCAGGTGGCTAGATGGGTGCCGAATATGACTACTTGAGACAAAAAAACATAAATAATTATTGTGTCATCATTGTTGAAAGTATGTTTCCACAATGGAACAAAGTGTCGTGGATGGCACCTTACATGGACTAACGGGTGGCTAGTGAGAATGAGACCTAAGGGAGGGAAGCTAACCCTACCACACCCTACCTGGCCTAGTCCACCCTATAAAATCCTAAGTACGGGGTCCAAAAAAAACCTGCAAGGGGTGGCCCTGGCTGGAACCTGGTTCTGTGCTAGAGACCCTACAGAGGCCCTATCCAGAGTGGAAAAGATGGCTGTGAGGATGCCAGCTACGGGGCTAAAAACTCGGAAAAGTATAATACAAAAAGTAGTATAATATTGGTGTCCCGAGGCGTTTCATCTATATGAGCCCCTTGATTCTTCAGGGGACACGGGGCAAACTGATCAACAGGTTAGTACCACAAGGCGGCGTACGGCACAGCACTGATGTATAACCTAAAAATAGAACACATAAGAGAAAACCTAGTAAGAGTGATAGCAAAACACTTCAGACCCAATCAGCTAGAGATAAAAGGAGAGGTGACCATTACTTTGAGTGGCCGTGGTCAGCGTATGGCTGTATACCAAGGAGTGGGGATCACCAAGGTGGTGGTGTATCCTCTAGGTGAGTAGTCCAGCAGCGTATGTAGCTAGATACCCAGAATATAAGGAGGGGCCGGACGGAGCGAGTGCGCCCGGCGTTCCCAGTCGTCACATGACTGGGCACCAGGTAATGACCTCATAGTGTGCGCCCGGGGCACCCTTCAACACGTGATTGGGCGACATGTAATGACGTAATCGCGTACCAGAAATCGCGCATGCGCGTCAATGAGACTGGCAACCAGAAGGATGCCAGGATGTGACACAGCCTCAATGACGCCATCAGAAGGTGACGTCCAGAGAGGATGCGATGACCGCCTGTAATGCACAACATAGGGAGCATAGTTAATGCTCTATATGGCACAAAGTGTAGAGAGTGCCTTCTGGTGGCTGCTAACGGTATGGGTGGCCAATCAGTATTAATGTATTGTTGATAATTGGGTGTTCCGATTTCTCAACGGGTAATGAGTTCCCTGATCTAAAAAAGGAGATGACAAGGGGGCGGGGGGCAGTGGATTGGGGGGGGGGGGTAGCCGGTTGGTTGCGTCCTCTGGATCTAAAGCCTCCCCGTCCATGGCCTCTAGTCTTTAGATGTCTATCCCTCTCAGTATTAGAGGCCTCAGTCTCAGTAGAGGAGAGGTTGGTGTTCTGAACTTAGTCGGGATTTGTTAAAAACAAATACACCTTATTATCTTTGACGTCTTGAAAGTCCCGAGTGAATTGTTTATGCTTACGATCTTTCAAATGGTATTGATAACGTTCAATGGTATTTTGCAATTGAGTCTCTTTGTTAGTAAATTCTGGTTCTAGATGGAAATTTTTTGTGCTCTCAATTTGTTCTGCTAGACCTCATTCCGCTCGCTCTAAGATAACCCTTTCTTCGTCCAGTAACAACTGCATAAATCGCAGTGAACTGGACGTAGCCTCCCTTTCCCACTTTTTGAGGAGGTCAGGATTTCTAATCTGATTGGCTGGAGTAAGGGAGATACGGAGGCCCCGAGGCACAATACCTTGTTTGATGGAGTGCTCAAGGCCCTGTACCTTCCACCAGGAGCTGATGTTCTCCTTATACGCTCTGGTGAGTTCAGCAAATGCCCCGTTGAGAGTAGGGGTATATTTTTTCTGAACAAAGGACTGCTCAGAAAAAATCACGTTGGCCTCAGTCAGCCAGGTACTCCTTTAGGAGCAACCAACCAGCTAACCCCCCCAATCCACGCCCCCGCCTCCTCAACATCTCCTTTTTTAGATTTTAGATCAGGGAACGCATTACCCGTTGAGAAACCGGAACACCCAATTATCAACAATACATTAATAACGTCCATTAATAAATTAGTCATTAATTTATCTTCCCGTTGCCTGTCAGAAATCGAGACTAAATTACTCAGACGAGGCCTCTCCTTTGTCCCTACTACCCAATTTGATCTATTCCGTTGGACGCGTGATCTCCACCTTTTTGCCCGAAAGCTTAGGTGGCATAATTATCATAAATTGAGGGATAAGAAAGAAAGCCGAGAATTAGGCATCCTGGTAGAGATCCTGAGTGACGTCCGCTTGCTCTATAACCTTGATAGTACACCCACTAACGCTAAGGGGGTGGGTCCCTTCACTTCATTAAAAAATAAAAGCACTAAGTTGCCCCCATTAAGAGACGTCTCGTGTATTGATGTCTTTCTCAAACACACCACATCCAAACTCTCCGCCCTTAGTCCTATTCCCTCTAGGTACAACTGTAGCAAGGAAGAGAGATATGCTATTAAAGCTCTAGAGACAGATAAAAACATCATAATCAAACCCTCAGACAAGGGAGGCAATATAAGTCGTCATGGACACCGCAGATTATAAAGAAATGTGTCTGACCATTTTCAAGAATAGAACTGGCTACGAAATCCTCCCTGGTGATCCCACTGGCAGACTAGACTACAGGGGACATTACGGCAGATTTTACTGCAAGCTAAATCTGACAGTTTGATTAACAATGAAGAATACTATTTGCTTTACCCCCGCCATCCTGTAATAGCTACCTTCTACTGTTTACACTCTGGATAGAGCCTCTGTAGGGTCTCTAGCACAGGACCCCGTACCTAGGATTTCATAGGGTGGACTAGGCCAAGTAGGGTGTGGTAGGGTTAGCTTCCCTCCCTTAGGTCTCATCCTCATTAGCCACCCGTTAGTCCGTGTAGGGTGCCATCCGTGACACTTTGTTCCATTGTGGAAACATAATTTTAATAATGGTGACACAATAATTATTTATGTTTTTTATTGTCAAGCAGTCATATTCGGCACCCATCTAGCCACCTGGCAGTTCTACCCCGCGCTCTAGAGAGCTCTATACCGGCGGTCAGTAAAGCTCTGGGCCCGCCACACATTTTTTTGTGTTTTTTGTTAAGTAGGGGCCTATGTTTATTTTCTTATTCTATTAAAAGTTAAGTTTTACCAAGTAACTGCCCCCCCTTTCCGCGTTCCCCTCGTCTCGTCTCCTCGGTTGGCCAAGGAACTACGGACTCTGCCGCCAACGTTGTCAGATGGAAATTTTTTGATCTTCTGGTATTGCTCATCCTCTCCACCAGAGGAATGAGAGATGAGAAGTTCTCTTTGTAGCGGGGGTCAAGAAGGGTGAGCAACCAGTAATCTGTGTTGTCTAAAATGCGTATAATGCGCGGGTCGCAGGAAAGGCAGCCTAACATAAAGTCAGCCATGTGTTACGCTGCTGGTAGACACAGCTGGAATCCAGTGGCCAGAAGGAACAAACGAGGCGCAGACTTGAGGAGTAGATCGCAAGGTAGGGAATCCAGTGAAGATTCGGAACGGTCTGGAAAGGACGGTTCTGAGGAGCAGGAGACTGGAACAAGTCACAATACTCGAGCAATGTTTGCATTGCCTCATGGGTATAAGTAGGCCCAAACAGGAAACAAGATGGCTCCCAATCAGTATCACAACTGCCATCTTAGTTAAGGGCAAATCCTCAGATAACACAGCAGCCTCCAGTGGTGGAGGAGTGAAATTGCAGCACAAGTTCAGAGTGGGTGAAACAGCGGCCACTAGTGGTAGTTTAGAAGATTACATCAAATTCTGACATTATTCCCTCCTTCAGCATCGACCTCCGGACGATGCTTGGCTCGGTTTTTCTGGATATCTTTGGTGAAATTCTTTAAGCAGTCGGGGAGCACTAATATTGTTTACAGGTTCCCATGAATTGTCCTCGGGGCCATACCCCTGCCATTTAATTAAGTATTGTAGATGATTTCGGAAAATTCTAGAGTCCAGTATTTTTTCAACAGTGTAATGTTCTTGTCCATCTACTTCAACTGGATCTGGAGGAGGCGGATTACGTCCTGGAAATGGATCTGGAATAACAGGTTTTAGAAGTGATACATGGAACACAGGATGTACTCTCATTGTCCTGGGAAGTTTTAACCGAAAAGCTACTGCATTTATTTGCCCAATAATCTTGAAAGGCCCAATAAATTTTTGACCTAGTTTTGCTGAAGGTACATGAAGTTTTAAATTCTTCGTAGAAAGCCACACCTCATCTCCCACCTTGAAAGTTAGAGAAGGCCTGCGGGATTTATCTGCTGTTTGCTTATATCTCTCCTGAGCAATCTTTAATGTGTCCTTTAACATCTCCAGATTCTGTTGGAGAGATTGAACTTTGTCATTGACAGCAGGAATAGAAGTGTCTCTGGGGAAATTAGGGAGGATACTTGGATGGTAACACAAATTAGCAAAAAATGGTGTTTGTTTGGTGGAAGCATTCTGAGTATTATTGTATGAAAATTCTGCCATTGGAAGCAAATCAACCCAGTCATCTTGCAAATGGCAAATGTAGCATCGGAGATACTGCTCCAAAGTTTGGTTTGTGCGTTCAGTCTGACCATTTGATTGGGGGTGAAAAGCGGATGACAAATTAACATCAATGTCCAGTGTTTTACAAAAATTCTTCCAAAATTTGGACGTAAATTGTACTCCGCGATCAGAGACAACTTCATCTGGTACTCCATGGAGACGAAAGACATCTTGGATGATAAGTTCAGCAGTTTCTTTGGCAGACGGGAGACCCGCACATGGTATAAAGTGAGCTGCCTTTGTCAATCGATCAACCACAACTAGGATGGCACTTTTCCCTTTAGAAACAGGCAAATCGACAATAAAGTCCATGGATATAGACCCCCAAGGACGGGACGGGATTGACAGAGGCTGCAAAAGTCCCACTGGTGAAGTTCGAGGAGTTTTATTCATGGCACAGGTGTTACAAGAAGAAACATATTTCTTCACATCCTCTTGATAATTAGGCCACCAAAAGAAGCGTGACAGAAGTTCTTTTGTCTTCTGAATTCCCTTGTGACCTGCTAGCTTGGAGTCATGAATTAATTTTAATACTCTCAGTCGTATACTCTCTGGCACATAAATGCAATACTTATGAGTCCAAACTTTATTTTGAAACATAAGGGATATATCATCTGGTGGATTTAGGAGAACCGGATCAGTCTCATATGCTGCCCTTATGTCTTCTAGCAGATCCTTGTTAGTAATGACCCCCACAAAATTGGATTCCGACAGAATGGTAGTTGGTGGTGCAGGTGAAGAGGAATCATTTGAGAACAGTCTGGATAAGGCATCAGCTTTTCCATTTCGTGAGCCAGGTCTATAAGAGATCACAAAATTGAATCGGTTAAGAAACAGACTCCACCGAGCTTGACGGGGAGACAAACATTTAGCAGATCTGATGAACTCTAAGTTACGATGATCAGTTAGCACCACGATCTGCTGTGCTGCTCCTTCCAAATGATGTCGCCACTCTTGGAAAGCAGCAATGATGGCTAAAAGTTCCTTGTTTCCCACATCATAATTCTTTTCTGAGGAGGTCAGTTTTCGGGAAAAATAAGCACAAGGGTGAAGCAAGTCTTTTTCTCCTGTTCTTTGTGATAGAATAGCCCCTATTGCACAGTCAGAAGCATCAACTTCAACGATAAATGCATGTTTAGGGTCAGGATGAATCAGTATAGGGGCTGTGGTGAATTTTGTCTTTAGACAGAGGAATGCATCCTGTGCTTGGGGAGACCAAATAAATGGTATTCCTTTCCTTGTTAATTGAGTAATTGGTGTAATTATAGCAGAAAAATGTTTGATAAATCGTCTGTAGAAATTTGCAAATCCTACAAAACGTTGAACTTCTTTCACATTCCTTGGGGTTGGCCAGTCAATTATTGCTTGAATCTTGCTGGAGTCCATATGCAATCCTACAGTAGAAATTACATAACCCAGGAACTGAATTTCTGTTTGATGGAATTCACATTTCTCCAATTTAATATAGAGTTGATGCGTTCGTAGACGCTTTAGCACAATTTTGACATGATTTTGGTGTTCTTCCTCAGAATTAGAGAAAATTAGTATGTCATCCAGATAGATAACTACAAACTGATCTAGCAGATCTTTGAAAATATCATTAATGAAATGCTGAAAGGTGGCAGGTGCATTACACAGTCCAAAAGACATGACTAAGTACTCGAAATGTCCGTAACGTGATCTGAATGCTGTTTTCCATTCATCACCAGGTCTAACACGCACTAAATTATAGGCTCCTCGTAGGTCTAGTTTGGTGAAGATTTTTGCATAACGGACTCTATCCAGCAACTCAGGTATAAGAGGTAGAGGGTAACGATTCTTTATTGTTATTTTATTTAGTTCTCTATAATCGACACAAGGCCTTAAGGTACCGTCTTTCTTTTTAACAAAAAAAATTGGTGCACCTGCTGGTGAAGTGGATGGACGAATAAATCCTTTAGCTGAATTTTCGTCTATGTACTCTTTGAGAGCCTTTAGTTCAGGCTCTGCTAATGGATATATGCTTCCAAAGGGTATAGCTGCTCCCGGCAACAGTTCAATGGGACAGTCATAAGGTCGATGTGGGGGCAACTTGTTAGCATTCTTCTTATCACAAACATCCACAAATTCTTTATACATAGATGGCAGTTTAGGTGATGTTTCGAGGTCCTCAGTACCATCTACTTGAGGTTGATTAGATAAAGTCTGTTCTGAGTGAACCTCTGGTGGGAAGGATACTACTTTAGTTTCCCAGTTGATCTGAGGGTTTTGAGCTTGCAGCCATGGTAGTCCCAAGATGATTGGAAAATGGGGTGATGATATTAGTAAAAAAGATAAAACCTCTTGGTGATTGGGTTCCATAATTATCTCCAAGGGTTCAGTCTCTTGATCAATTGGGCCCGAGTTCAGTGGGGACCCATCAACAGTTTCCATCAGAATTGGTGAAAGTCTCCCTTGGATCTTCACTCCATGCTTATTAGCAAAATCAATGTCCATAAAGTTCCCATTTGCTCCAGAGTCCACCATGGCAGAGGTAGATATCCACTGTGAGCTGGTACGAAACTTGATAGAAATGAAGCAATGAGAGTTCTTGTTTTCCTTCTTAATATTAGGTGCTATGGAAGAGATTGAATGGATGACCGCATTCACTGGTGGCACTGGTTCAGAAGAAACTGATTCATCCTCAGATAGGTCAGGATCCACTATAACCGCCACTGACTTCTGTCGACGACTTGGACAATTAATGAGAAAGTGATCAGGTTTACCACAGTAGAAGCATTGATTCTCCCGAAGTCTGCGTTCCCTTCTATCGGCACTTTCACGTTTTTGTATGCTGTCAATCTGCATAGGTTCAGCATCAGATTCAGTGTATTTTTTGGTTTCAAAGTCTCTAGAGGTGGAGGGTGGAACAGATAAGTATCGATTATTACGAAGCCAGGTAGAACTCCACTTTTCTTGCCTACGCTCAGACAGTCGAGTATCAATACGAACGCAATGATGTACGAAATCATCAAAATTTGTGGGAGCATCAGCACGTGCTAATTCATCTTTAAGTGCATTAGATAGTCCATTCTTGAAAAATGTTAATTTTGCGGCATTATTCCATTCAGTATCAATGACCCACCTCCTAAATTCTGTGGCATATTCAGCAACCGAGCGCCTGCCCTGACGTAAGGCCAGTAGGGTTGCTTCTGCTGTGGCACATCGGTTAGGATCATCAAATACTTGGCTCATAGCTGTAAGGAAAGCTTCCAGATCATCTAGGCGTGCATCATTAGTCTCAATAAGAGGATTAGCCCAGGCTACAGCCTTATGTGTCAGAAGCATAATAATACACAGCACCTTAGATCTGTCAGTGAGGAAGTGAGAAGTGTGTGCACCAAAATATAACTTGCATTGATTAATGAATCCACGGTACTTATCACGGTCCCCTCCAAACCTGAAGGGTGGAAGAGGCAAGGTGGATGAAGAAGCTGGAACCATGGCCCGGGTATGAAGTTCCTGTATTTGCTCTGCGTGTTGAGCCACCATGTTTTGTAAATCCTGAGTTGCTTGCCCAAATACTTGCACACTATGAGATGTTTGGTTTTCAAATGCTAAGTATTTTGTTTTCAAATTTTGCATTTCAGAGTAGATGTTGGTTAGTAAACAGTTCATATTATTTACACGAACCTCCAAGTCCAGTTCCCCGGCGGATTCCATGGGCATGGCTCGAGTATCCTGTTACGCTGCTGGTAGACACAGCTGGAATCCAGTGGCCAGAAGGAACAAACGAGGCGCAGACTTGAGGAGTAGATCGCAAGGTAGGGAATCCAGTGAAGATTCGGAACGGTCTGGAAAGGACGGTTCTGAGGAGCAGGAGACTGGAACAAGTCACAATACTCGAGCAATGTTTGCATTGCCTCATGGGTATAAGTAGGCCCAAACAGGAAACAAGATGGCTCCCAATCAGTATCACAACTGCCATCTTAGTTAAGGGCAAATCCTCAGATAACACAGCAGCCTCCAGTGGTGGAGGAATGAAATTGCAGCACAAGTTCAGAGTGGGTGAAACAGCGGCCACTAGTGGTAGTTTAGAAGATTACATCAAATTCTGACACCATGTGTACCAGAGTACCAACAGGCAAGACTTCGTTGTAATCATCAGAAAGATCACTCTCAATCTCCTCATCCTCCTCCTCTTCTGTCCACCCACGCTGAACAGATGGAATTAAACTTCCATGGGTACTACCCTCTGTAGCCGAGGCAACCGTCTCATGCTCCTCCTCTTTATTGTCCAATTCGCACTGAGAAAACGAACTGAGGGTGGTCTGGCTATCACCCAGTGTAATGTCTTCCCCCATTTCCACCTCTTCCACATGCAAAGCGTCATCCTTAATTGTGAGCAGCGAGCGCTTGAGTAGACACAGAAGTGGGATGGTTAAAGGGGTTGTCCGAGTAATTTTTTTGTTCTTTCTATGTTCCTAACTAGGCAAATATAAAAACTTTACAATTAACTCACTTTATCTGCAGTGCCTGATTTATCAGATTTGACTGAGGGTCACATGACCTGTGATGTCAGCTTCTCTCCCTGCTCTGATAAAGTTTGTTTACAAGCCTGTAAATGAGACGTCACTGTGCTGGCCACACCCCCCTTCACTGCCGGGCTGTATGCTCTCTCCTAGGATTCTTAACCCCTTCACCTGCACAGACTGGGTAGCTGCAGGCAGTGACAATTCTTGGCACAGGAGCTGACAGACTAGATAGAGCATTGCACAAGAAGGTAGGGGGAAGATCCTGTGTGTATTAGCAGTGTCATTATAAAGCTGGGACTTGTAGTTCTACACTTACAAGTTGCTGTTGATTCTCCCAGCACTCAGGGCAGCTCTTGTATTCACTCCCTTAGCAGTGTCATTATACAGCTGGGACTTTTAGTCCTACACATACAACATGCTGCTGATTCTCCCAGCAGGCAAACATGTCACTCAGGGCAGCTCTGGTATTCACTCCCTTAGCAGAGCAGGGGGAGGGGCAGAGGTTGTTTTTATTGCATGTAAACAAAGGGCCGGAAAAGAACCAGGGAAATGAGGAAATATATTATTTTTTTTGCATAAAACTTGTTTAGCTTAGTTATATATTGCTGCCCATCAGATTTTCAGTGCTATATATTTTTCTTTTTCATAACTCGGACAACCCCTTTAAGCTGATAATAGCCTTATCGCCGCTTACCATCTGTGTTGATTTCTCAAAGTTTCTTAAAACGTCACAGAGGTCAGACATCTATGCCCACTGACAGACCGGCTGAAGCTGTTGGTGACTTGCGGAAATGTGCACACACGTGGCGCACCTTCTCGTAGCTCAGGCAAATTGGGGTAGGTTTTGAGAAACCGCTGAACCACAAGGTTGAAGATGTGGGCTAGGCATGGGATGTGTCTAAGCTTGCCGAGCTTCAAAGCCACCACCAAGTTACGGCCATTATGAGACACAACCATGCCTGGTTCTAGGTTGAGTGGCGAGAGCCAAAGCTCAGTCTGGTCTCTTATCCCCTGCCACAGCTCTGCGGCGGTGTGCTGTTTGTCTCCTAAGCATAACAGCTTGAGCACGACCTGTTGCCGCTTCCCCACTGCAGTGCTACACTGCTTCCAGCTACTAACTGATGACTGTCTGCTGATGCACACGGATAATTCGGAGGTAAAAGTGGAGGAGGAGGCAGAGGAGGAGAAGTGGGGGTTGGAGCCACTTATGTAGGTGCTGGCGGAAACCCTGATCGACGTAGAGCCCGCAATCCTTGGCGTCGGTAGCACCTCTGCCATCCCAGTGTATGACTCGCTCCCAGCCTCCACAACATTCACCAGTGTGCCATCAGGAAAATGTAGCGTCCCTGGCTGAATACACTTGTCCATGTGTCCGTGGTTAAGTGGACCTTCCCAGTAACTGCGTTGGTAAGGGCACGTGTGATGTTAAGGGACACATGTTAGTGTAAGGCGGACACGGCACACCTTCAAAAATAGTGGTGGCTGGGGACTGCATAACGCTGGACGGCCGCCGACATCAGGCTGCGGAAGGCCTCAGTGTCCACTAGCCTAAATGGCAACATTTCCAGGGCCAGTAATTTGGAAAGCTGCGCATTTAGTGCTATGGCCTGTGGGTGGGTGGCTGGGTATTTTCGCTTGCGTTCAAAGGCCTGGGGTAAGGACATTTGAATGCTGCACTGGGACACGGAAGTGGATGTGGTCGCTGATGGTCCTTCACCACCATCCTTTTCTTGTGACTGTGGATACTCAAGAGGTTGGGAATCAGGGCACAAGATCTCATGTCCCTCTTCAAGCGTGCTTGGCGAGAGGGCCAAATCAAGTAATGGTGCTGAAAAGAGGTCCTCGGAATATCCAAGTGTGGGATCACTTGTTTGGCCAGACTGTAAATGTTGGGAGGAAGGAGCATCAGGGTGAGGATTGTGTGGACCAGACTCCTGGATACTGAGACCGGACTTGGTGGAAGACAGGGTGGTGCTTAACCAACTGGAAGAATTATCTGCTGCAATCCAACCGACCACCTGCTTGCACTGGGCTGACTTCAAGAGTGGTGTCCTGCGCCGCCCTGCAGACTGGGACATGAAGCTAGGTATCTTGGATGATTGTTTTTCTTGTGCTCTGGCAAGAGGCACAGTTTCTCCGCGCCCAGGGCCACGGCCTCTGTGTGCACCATTAGCATAACGGCCACTTCCCCGTCCCCTAATGCTCGTCTTTTTCATTTTAAATGTGATATATTCTTGAATGTATGTCACACGTACATTATCGTAGGATTAAGAAGTGTACGTGCAAACAAATTTACAACAGTATTTGTGATGGAGAAACATTATACAGGACAGGTACCACAAGTAATGTCACAGTTCGTAGTGTCTACGGAAAAAGTGTAATGGATGTCACTGATATTTTAGGGATGCGCACACTTTAAACAGGAGATGTGGAGCGGATACCGTCTACGAAAAAACAGCACTGGATGTCCATGATATTTTAGGGACGTCCTTAAAAGGACTTTTGGGTCTCTGAAAAGTTTTTGTATAAAAATCTTCCTATTACGCTCCCTACACTGTCTGTCCCTTCCTATGCACAGCTCTCCCTAACACTGAGCAATTTAGCGCAGGTTGCGCTACAAAAATTTATTGCTGGTGTCACACACAGTAGTCCTTACAAGGATTTTTGGGTCTCTGAAACGTTTTTGTACACCTATAATATTCGATTACACTCCCTACACTCTCTATTCCTTCCTACGCTCTGCTCTCCCTGACTTAGAATGAGCTGAACACGTGTCATCGGGTGCTATATAGAACCCGATGACGATGACGTCTTCCACCCAGCCAATCACTGTAATGCCAGTACCAACATGGCTACTGGCATTACAGTGAGGGCAGTACTCAGCAGCCGCAAAACGTGCGGGTAGGAGACTCAAGCATAGCGATGCTTGAGCCAAACTGGTATTAGGCTGAGCATGCTCGCTCAACACTAGTCTCCAGACATTTTGCGCAGACACATGTAGGTGCTGTATCTCTTCTACGACTCACCAATTATGTAGGAAGGAAATGTATTGGATTTAACGTTCTAATTCCCTGACCCCCTTTGGCCTTAGGCCTCATGCACACGGACGTTTTTTTTCACGGTCCGCAAAACGGGGTTCCGTTGGTCCGTGATCCGTGACCGTTTTTCCGTCCGTGGGTCTTCCTTGATTTTTGGAGGATCCACGGACATGAAAAAAAAGTCATTTTGGTGTCCGCCTGGCCGTGCGGAGCCAAACGGATCCGTCCTGAATTACAATGCAAGTCAATGGGGACGGATCCGTTTGATGTTGACACAATATGGTGCCATTTCAAACGGATCCGTCCCCATTGACTTTCAATGTAAAGTCTGGAGTTCTGTTATACCATCGGATTGGAGTTTTCTCCAATCCGATGGTATATTTTAACTTGTAGCGTCCCCATCACCATGGGAACGCCTCTATGTTAGAATATACTGTCGGATATGAGCTACATCGTGAAACTCATTTCCGACAGTATATTCTAACACAGAGGCGTTCCCATGGTGATGGAGACGCTTCAGGTTAGAATATACAAAAAAACTGTGTACATGACTGCCCCCTGCTGCCTGGCAGGTGCTGCCAGGCAGCAGGGGGCAGACCCCCCCCCTGTTTTTAACTCATTGGTGGCCAGTGGGCCCCCCCCTCCCCTGTTGTTAACTCGTTGGTGGCCAGTGTGCGCACCCCCCTCCCTCCCTCTATTGTTTTAATACATTGGGGCCAGTGTGCGCGCGCCCCCCAACCCCCCCTCTATTATTTTAATACATTGGGGCCAGTGTGCGCGCGCCCCCCCAACCCCCCCCCCCTCCCTCCCTCTATTGTTTTAATACATTGGGGCCAGTGTGCGCGCGCCCCCCCAACCCCCCCCCCCCTCCCTCTATTGTAATCATCATCGGTGGCAGCGGAGTAGAAGATTTTCATACTTACCTGCTTCTTGCTGCTGCGATGTCTGCGTCCGGCCGGGAGCTCCTCCTACTGGTAAGTGACAGGTCATTAAGCAATGCGCCGCACAGACCTGTCACTTACCAGTAGGAGGAGCTCCCGGCCGGACGCAGACATCGCAGCAGCAAGAAGCAGGTAAGTATGAAAATCTTCTACTCCGCTGCCACCGATGATGATTACAATAGAGGGAGGGAGGGGGGGGGGGGGTTGGGGGGGGTGCGCACACTGGCCCCAATGTATTAAAACAATAGAGGGAGGGAGGGGGGGGGGTTGGGGGGGGCGCGCGCACACTGGCCCCAATGTATTAAAACAATAGAGGGAGGGAGGGGGGGTTGGGGGGGGGGCGCGCACACTGGCCCCAATGTATTAAAACAATAGAGGGAGGGAGGGAGGGGGGTGCGCACACTGGCCACCAACGAGTTAACAACAGGGGAGGGGGGGGCCGCACAATGATATTCAAACTGGGGAGGGGGGGGGTCTGCCCCCTGCTGCCTGGCAGCCCTGATCTCTTACAGGGGGATATGATGGGGTTAATTGTACTATCATATCCCCCTGTAAGAGATCGGGTGCTGCCAGGCAGCAGGGGGCAGTCTTGTACAAAGTTTGCAGTGTATTCTAACTAGAAGCGTCCCCATCACCATGGGAACGCTTCTGTGTTAGAATATACTGTCGGAAATGAGTTTTCACGAAGTGAAAACTTAGATCAGAAAAAGCTTTTATGCAGACGGATCTTCGGATCCGTCTGTATGAAACTAAAACCTACGGCCACGGATCACGGACACGGATGCCAATCTTGTGTGCATCCGTGTTCTTTCACGGACCCATTGACTTGAATGGGCCCGTGAACCGTTGGCCGTGAAAAAAATAGGACAGGTCATATTTTTTTCACGGCCAGGAAACACGGCTCACGGATGCGGCTGCCAAACGGTGCATTTTCCGATTTTTCCACGGACCCATTGAAAGTCAATGGGTCCGTGAAAAAAAACGGAAAACGGCACAACGGCCACGGATGCACACAACGGTCGTGTGCATGAGGCCTTAATGAGACACTGGAACATAACAACTATTAACTAACAATCCAAATGTTTTCCATGTCTGGTCTTTTTATTGTAATGTATTTTATGTATGGTGATTGAATCCTATTTATTCATTTTGTATTTTGTTTATTTGTTCATCTATTTATCTACGTGTATATTTATTAATCTTTAGGACTTCTCATTTTAATTCCCTAACCCTTTATACTTTTTAGTATATAATCTTCCTTCCAATTCTTATCCTAACTATATTACTCATTTCCTCTCCCATCTCCATTTTCATTCTTACTACCACATTCATCTATATCTATTTTCATTATATTTATTTTCATTTTTTCACCTGTATCTTTATACCATCTCTACATCAATCCAATTCTTTACTACATGCCAACATATCAATCTAGAAATCACCACAATCTGTCATTTTTATTATTATTTTCTAGTATCAACACTTTTTTATTATCATCATACTCATTCATCTATCTTTTCCCTACTAGTAGATCCATCCCTTTGCAGTGGCGATAACAGATGCGCTCCATTTTGGAAAGCATTTCTTTCACCTTCCACCAGTTTAGCATATTGTGTGTGGGGTGGAGGGTCTGATGCGTTCCACTCTGGAGCGCATCGGCCAACTCCCTGTTTCCTGTGCTCGCCTTCTTCTTCTCCTTCTTCTCTCCCCGATGCCTTCCACAGTGGACATCATCGGGTATTTCAAAACTTCCCTTCACACCAGCGCAACTCAATACTGTTTGGAAAATGTTCACACTTGTAAGTAAACTTCACGTGTAATAAATAATCACAGCCCCATCAGAGACTCAGCCTCCCACTATAGATTCATTTCTCCCCTGGAACACAAGTAGGTGCTTCCTTTTCCGGTTCCCTCCAATTACATAGAAAAGAATATAAGGACACCAATACGTTTTTATATATTTTTCATATGTCCAATGCCCATAATATTTTTTATTATCATAAAAAGGCTCTGACATCTTTAACATTGATGGATTTTATTAAACACATGAGTTACCAGGAAGTGAGGTCAGAGAGGTCCACCCCCTCCATCAGATGACTGCAGACCATGTGTTATTGTTCTCCTATATAAATGTCATATCTGCTTTGTTTTTATGCTCTTGAAAAAGGGAAACTATCCCAAAACGCGTCAAGCTTTATTTTAGCTATTAAAGACTTCTACTTTATCCCGGAGCCCCGGTGTCATCTTCTTGTGGACCAAGAAGCCTTATCCACAATCTGAAAGCGGCCTCAAGGGGGAGGCTGAGGTATAGGTGTCTTGAGTTTATCCTATACCCCCCTCCCCGGTAAAGTCCTTTATCATTGCACTGAATTATGTTCATCAGTGATTACAAACCGTGATTGAGCAGGAAACACAGATACATATATATATGTGTGTGTTTGTATATGCGCCATTTTTATATATCCGATTCTCTATCACTATTGTTCATCAATAGCTACAACTTTCACTCACTCACTGCTTTTCATCTCCATTGGCTCTGTGGCGCCCCCTCGGTGCTCTCAGGACACTCCAGAAAAGCACCGCTGACCATTTTCTTACCCAAATTATTTTAGAGTAGACTGATACTGGATCAGGTTTGTCGGCCTCTCAATTATGTTTAACTGCCTGAATATACGCTTAAAAACAATTTTATTAGTGATATATTTAAAACTCGTGGCGAACCTGCCACATAAAGAATTCGTCAGGCTAAACCTGGACAAGTGGCTCACCCCACAATTGTATGGGTGTAGCCACTCACTCCACGTTTTCAAAACGTGCAAGACTGGAATTATCAGTATAGTCTGCTTTGTATGCGTATCCTGATAGTTAACCAGATGCACTGAACAGTTACTCACTTATGTGTGCTGGAGTTATCTATGATTTGTCAAATAAACCAGCTATAACATTAGTGGCAGCTAAATCAGTAGGCTGCAACAATGTATCACAGTTAGTGAGTAGAGGGCATAGTGAATGGGATAGAGATGTTGTGGGTGAGAGCTTTATATTTGAGCTCTACTTACAACCCTATTGCTTTTGATCTCTCTTCTCCCATCACTAGCTTATAGAAAGACCGTCTCTGCCTATTACAGCGTCTGCTCTACGCGTTTCTATGTCACTATGTAAGTAGTGACATGTCTTCAGGAGCAGATTTACAGTGGCATTAGTGTAGTATTCTTATATCTTGGATAACATGCGCTATGTCCACTGGTAGAGAGAACGCTGCACGCGTCTGTTTGCGCGCGTGCAGCTCAGAAGAGATACAGCCTCCGGCACTCTTGTTTGCAGGCTGCAAACAAGAGTGCCGGAGGCTGTATCTCTTCTGAGCTGCACGCGCGCAAACAGACGCGTGCAGCGTTCTCTCTACCAGTGGACATAGCGCATGTTATCCAAGATATAAGAATACTACACTAATGTTTTAGTCTTTTTCCAGTCTTCAACAGTCCAATTTTGCTGAGCTCGTGCAAATTGTAGCCTCTTTTTCCTATTTGTAGTGGCGATGAGTGGTACCCGGTGGGGTCTTCTGCTGTTGTAGCCCATCCGCCTCAAGGTTGTGCGTGTTGTGGCTTCACAAATGCTTTGCTGCAGACCTCCGTTGTAACGAGTGGTTATTTCAGTCAACGTTGCTCTTCTATCAGCTTGAATCAGTCGGCCCATTCTCCTCTGACCTCCAGCATCAACAAGGCATTTTCGCCCACAGGACTGCCGCATACTGGATGCTTTTCCCTTTTCACACCATTCTTTGTAAACCCTATAAATGGTTGTGCGTGAAAATCCCAGTAACTGAGCAGATTGTGAAATACTCAGACCGGCCCGTCTGGCACCTACAACCATGCCACGCTCAAAATTGCTTAAATCACCTTTCTTTCCCATTCTGACATTCAGTTTGGAGTTCAGGAGATTGTCTTGACCAGGACCACAACCCGACATGCATCGAAGCAACTGCCATGTGATTGGTTGACTAGATAATCGCATTAATGAAATAGAACAGGTGTTCCTAATAATTCTTTAGGTGAGTGTATATATAGGTATTTTTGTTTATATCTACATAAACTGCAAACATCATTCAATATTCCGGTCAACGTCCCCGACCATTACATACATCCCCCACCTAATTTGCATGGGATTCAAGATTATATATAGATATATATAAATTAAAAAAAGGATGTATGTGTGTATGTATGTTCCGCAAAAACTCAAAAACGCAACCATCGATTTCAACGAAACTTGGTATACACACCCCTTGCTACCTGGAAATAAATCTTGCGGGGTCTCGGCTCTCTACGACGTACTGTTCACGAGATATTCCCAAAAAATGACCTGTATTATCCAATACAAGCCTGCCAGCCTTTCACTTAAATCCTAACTGCCAATTGACGGGAGCTGTGGAGATCACAGTTAAAGTCACTGTGAAAGGGCCGGTCACCATCAAAGTCACTGTTAAAGGGGCGGTCACCGTCAAAGTGACAGTTAAAGGGGAGACTTTAAGCCTCCTTCTAATTATAAAGTTACCGTGACAACTAAATCAACAGGGAGGGAGGGCGGTTTGGCAGCAGATCTTCAAAATGCGGCTTGGCAGACAGTCTAACACTGGCAGCCACAAAAAATTATATACCCAACATACACCATCCAATAACCCCTCATCTAATTTCCGAACTATTGTTTGGTTTACCTAAACGTCAATTACCCAGTCACAATACCCTATAGGGCACCTTGCTAACAAATCCCATGTTACCTCATCCTACCTTGTAACCTATCTGTAACCCTTTTTTTTTTCATTTTTTAAAAAAAAAGGTAAATCCACGATTGGTATAATTCATAATTAGTGATGAGCGGCAGGGGCAATATTCGAATTCGCGATATTTCACGAATATTTGGGAGAATATTCGCCATATAGTCGAGAATTCATGATCTCCAGGTATTATTTTCTTGATTGCGAAAATTCACAAAAAATTTGCATACAATTTTTTCGCATAAAAATTTGCATGAACTGGTATTTTCACAAAAATCGAATATTCGCAATTACGAATATATTTTGCGAAATTCGAAATATTTGCGAATTCTCAAAGTGCCGATATTCGCGATTAAAATTCGCAATTCGAATATTCGTGATCAACACTATTCATAATCCCATGCAGATTGCACCATATAGGAATTTCTTGATCTTTACCTTTGTTATGATTTATGAGTTGTAAATTCTTAACATTGTGTCATTATTACAGGTAAACGCGTTCTCTCTGTCCGCCACCACAAAAAAAAAAAAAAGGTTGCGCACATGGAGGAGGAGGGGAAAAATGTGGAGGCGCCCATGGAGGAGGAGGGAGAAAATGTGCAGGCCACTTCACCCCTAGATGTTGTCGATACAGAGGCGACTGAGATGGAGGCCGGACCTTCCCAGCCACCTTATTCCGCCCCACCAGCTCCAGAAGAGGAGGAAGAGGTGGTCTCCATCCCCCACCGGGAGGGTAAATATGTGCACACATTACTATAATTTGATATACATAACATATTCACAAGCATCCCACGATCCCCACACCACCCTGCATCTCCGGAGCTGTAATGCACATGTGTAATGAATCTGACAAATAGCAGCCCTTAGTTAACATGGCTGCCTGTTTAGCTGAGTTGCATTTGCACCCCGGTTCACAAACGTTTATTGCTGGGGGCAGGGTGTTTGTTGATCCGTAATAGACTGTCCCTTTGCATCAAGTCACGTCCCGCTGAGGCCTACTCTTAATGGCTGGCCGTGAAGTGGTTAAAAGTGGTAACAATGAGGGGACAACAGAAACTAGTGTTATAGGAAAATATAAAAAAAATGCAACATATTATGTAAACTACCGAAAAACTATTAACTAACAAAATACATAACATTATACTCTATCAGAACTATCACTAAGAAAACCAAAATATAATTAACATAAATATCAATATTTATTGTATTTAGATACAATGCACTAATTGTCTTGTAAGTAACCCTAATTTTAATATATTAATTTTTTCCAGTAGTGAACAAGGCCATAAAGGAATTGGAGGCCACCAAAAAGGAATTCCTCAAAGATGTTGTGGAGCTTAAAAAAATGCAGCATCGGTTCAATAAGAGCTTTTGTCAAATGGAAGAAAAACACCTTCACCAGCTCCAAAAAATTGATAAAATATTATTGGAGATAAAAAAGTTGCCCTAGAGGCTTGCTTTCTTATTTTTGTTATAAATACATTTTTTACAGTTTGATAACGTGTGCTTTGTTTTTGTTTTTTATGTAATGTTACGGTGTCATTTTAGAAATTTGTTGTAAGGCCCCTTTATTCCGGGGTCAGGACAGACAGCAGAACAGACAGCATTAGGTACATGGTAACACTGTAGTATACGCCCCACACATAACTCAGCAGTGTCAGGACCTACAACAGCAAGTATCGGTAACACTGTAGTATATGCCCCACACATAACTCAGCAGTGTCAGGACCTACAACATGGAGTATACGCCCCACACATAAGTCATCAGCGTCAGGACAGACTTCAGCATCAGCACCAGGTAGAAATGTAAGGGTCCAGTATAAGGGCTACACATAGCTCGGCCTAACTCAGCACGACAGCCAGCAGCATGTTCGAAGTGTCCAGCAGGAATTTGTTCCCAGGAATGGGCCCCACCAGACCAGGACAACACCGAAAATAAACCAAGACACCTCTGACAGCATCATGTTGTAAGTGTGCAGCAGGAATGGGCTAACATGAAAAAAATTACACTATTTGACTTTAATTTTTTTTGTTTAAATAAATAATTATTTTTTTAAACAAGAAAAAGAAGTACAAAATTAGCTACACACGACACGACGCATTCCTCTGACTGATAGAACTTTCAAGATCGGGCACATCAAGTCTGTGGCAGATAAATATTTTTAATAACATTTTAACAATAACAATTTCAAACATTTTAACAATAACAGTCCTTTCTGGCTTATTTTACATTTTTTTCATGGAATGCAACTATATCTTTGCATTCCGCTTTATTTAAATTAGGGACACCAATAGCGAATAAAATAAAAATAAAAAAATCGAATATTATTCGAAAAAAATTAAATCTAAATCAAGATTTCGATTATTCCACCCGGCCGTTGCGTACTGGTACTTCTTCCTGCTTGGCCTGCCTGACCGAGGTAATCGTCTAAGCCCGCCTAGCCAAATTTTATTTTAGCAACCTATTGGAGATTGACTGAATATTGCCATATATTCTTTTTATTGAAATGTACACGAATATTCGAAAAAACAAATATATAGCAATATAGCGAATATATTCGTTATTTAATCAACTTCGGCATACACCTCCCCGACAAGCGTCCCCGTCACCATGGGAACGCCTGTAGGTTAGAATATACCATTGGATCTGAGTTTTCCCTGAGATTGTGAAAACTCAGATCCGATGGTATATTCTAACCCACAGGCATACCCGTGGTGACAGGGACGCTTGTCGGGGAGCAGTATGCCAAAGTGGAATAACAGTACAGATTGAAAAAAAATATACGAATATTCTAAATAATGAATATATTCGCTATATTGCTATAACTTCGTTGTTTAGAATATTCGTCATATTCTAAAAAACGAAGTTATAGCAATATAGCGAATATTCGTAAAATACACATATAGACTGCAATTTAGCTAATATAGTGCTATCATCTTTTTTTTTCAAAGTCCAATTTTTTTGTCACTTTTAAACTACACTATTAAAAAAAAATACTACAGCACTATATTAGCTAAATTGCAGTCTATATGTGTATATTACGAATATTCGCTATATTGCTATAACTTCGTTTTTCGAATATTCGTAATATTCTAAAAATCAAAGTTATAGCAATATAGCAAATATTCGTAATATACACATATCGACTGCAATTTAGCAAATATAGTGCTGTAGTATTTTTTTTAATAGTGTAAATTTTTTCCAAAAATGATGTTTAGAAGAGACAAAAAAAATTAGACTATAAAAAAAAGATTATAGCACTATATTAGCTAAATTATGTGTATTTTACGAATATTCGTTATATTGCTATAACTTTGTTTTTCGAATATTCGTAATATTCTAAAAAACGAAGTTATAGCAATACAGCGAATATTCGTGAAATACACATATTAGCCATAGCCAACCAATATGAAAGTTGCTTAATACAGTTTAAAGAAAATCGCAATACGTGAATAATTAAATCACATATTATTCGAGATAAATAGAATAATGACGAATATTTGATTTCGATGAATATAAGACGAATTATAAGTCGAATATTCGCGAAATCGACTATGGCACCTCCTGCTCATCACTACTCCTCATAGACATAGGACCGACGACAAGAGAAGTCCTCGCTTCTGCAGAAGAAACAGAATCCCCAAATTTTCTGTAGTGAACTCGAGGAGGAAGAAGGTCTATCTACCTCCCTGTAGTAACAAGAACATCAAGCTGTTTGGCTTTCTTTGATCTATGTTCAGTGTGGTACCCACCATGACACCAAATAGCACAGTGACTACTTTTCACCCTCTGAACAGGCAGACTGACTGATTACAAGTTTGAAGACACCTGTGATGCTAATCACAGGATACACCTTATTTTATCATGTCCCTGTAGTCAATTTACTTTCAATCTTTTCTAGAGGTATCATAATTTTTTCCAGGCCAGTTTCATTAGTTTATTTTTGTTTAATTATTCTGTTGAACCGCTGGGGGAAGGCGTGATGACGTAGGTTGCTGACGTCGCTCCTCACGTCCTACCCCGCCGCACCATGCTGGATACAGGCTAATCTACCTGAACTGGGGGATGCACTTTCTCCGGGGCCCACTCCGTTCTGCTGACCAGATTCTCAGAAGATCTTCTGAATCTCCTCTCCCTGACTGATTGATGCTTCCTCACTGCGATGTTTGCTGCTCCGTTCCTTACCGCATTCTCCTGACTCCCTACTTGGATCTTCAGTTTCTGTTGGGACCTGACCACAGGTTTGAAATAACGAGTAAATTCTGCCTGCTATTGCTTGCCTTCTCCATGCTTGATCGCTCTCCCTCCTTGCCTTGTATAATTATTTCCTCGATCTCCCTGCTCTGTGTATTTGTTCCCCTGACCTCCCTGTGACTACCATTCGAGTTTCAACAATATGCTTTCCCCCCTGCCTGTTTAAATCTAACATCTGCTCTGTGTTGGTTGCTGACGTGGCTTTTATCTGGGACTTAATACAGGGAGAGACGCCCAGAACAGGATAAAGAAGTAACCTAAAGTAAGAAGAAAACCCAGAGAAGAAAAAAGGAGGATAAAGATAGAAGGGAAAAGAAACGAAGGGGAGAAAGGGGGAGAAAAAAAAGGCTCCCAAACAAAATAGGAGATCAGCGGAATATTCATCCTCTAAAACAGCTAGAATCGGACAAAATAGAACAGTTTTTGAAGTCCCCAAATGTAATTACAAGAGCAGGACAAAAAGGAATAGATGAAAAAAAAAAAACTGGTGGATTGGGCGATGAAGGAATAATAAATGTTTGCACTAGAGAGGAGGGAGAGGAGAGAGAGGAAGTAAATGATCTGATAAAGGAAGTACCGTCTTCATTAAAGGAAATATTGACAGAGATTTTAAAAAATGGGGAATTAATTCAAAATAATTCAATCAAGCTTGGACTAATTCAGTCTGATGTGGTCCTGATCAGAGATTAAGTTACAAGGATAAGAGACAGAGTGACAATTATAGAAAATACTGTGGGGGTACTGGAGAGGGAGGTTAGAATGTTTAAAACCGAAATCCCCACAATGAAAATGGAGACCAATAACTTTAAAAAAAAGGTTGTTGAATTGGAAGATAGATCGAGACGATGTAATGTGAGAATTATTGGTCTACCAGAAGGCATGGAGGGAGATAACCCTGGTGAGATGATAAAGGACTTGGGAAGGGAGCATTTCTCTCCATTATTTTACTTGGAAAGAGCGCATTGAGTCCCAGGGGGTAAACCAACCTCTGGAAGGCAGCCACGGATACTCCTGGCCAAGATATTACTCTCAAGAGATCGTGACATGATTCTGGGAAGGGCAAGGGAGTGCCCCCCTTGTTTATATAATGGGAACAGATTGTCCTTTTTTCCAGATTTTTCAAAGGATATTCAATATAAAAGACAGAGTTATACAGAAGTTAAAAAATGTCTCCAGAAAAAGGACATAAAGTACTCATTTGTTTACCCAGTTAAATTGTGTATAATTTTTAATAATGATGCAATTTTTTTTGATACACCAGACCTTGTGGTATAATAATATATGAGCAGTTATAGCGGGGATGACCGGGAGGAGGGGGAGAGGTCTTAGTTTAGAAATCTGCTACAGGAATGTGGGGGATCAAGAAGTTGGGGGGGGGGGGTTATGGGGTGGGTTGCGATGCGTCTCCTGTATGGGGGTAAGGTGGTGGGAAACATGGTTAATCTTGTACTGGGGGAATTTACGACTTGAATCATGTCAGTTAGAATACTAACTTGGAATGTTCGGGGACTGGGTGACAGGCTAAAAAGACTGATGTCAGGAAATCGAGGAGATTGGCTGAGCGTGGAGGGATCTAACAGCCTCCCTGATTTCTCTTGATTCAGTGTTGATAGGGTTAATGACCACTTCCCTTTTCTCAGCTGTTGCTCAGTGGTCAACCCTTCTACCCTTTATAGGCTCACCCCAGCCTTCTGACTATGCGGTTGATAGCTTCATTTGGGTTTGGCAGAGCTTGTGTGAGATCCTCTCTGGTGTTCCTGTTCTTCCATCTCTACAGAAGTTAAGTGTCGCGTTTGTTTGTATTTGTTATATTCCCTGTTGTTGTATCTGGGCCTGAGGCAGAGATTTCCTTCCATTCGTCTATCTGGGGAGGAAAAGGTTGTCTCTGGTCCTATACTTATTCCAGGGCCTTATCATTATGATAGGTAGTCAAGGCACGGATTAAGGTTTTCTAGGAGGTGACCTGTTTCTTCCATAGTTTACAGGCCCAGTTACTGTTCCCCTTCCCTCCTGTGCTCAGTGTGAAGTTTCCCCACCACACTGATCGTGACTGACAAGCGGTCAGTGACCTGGTTCGGAGACACCTTCCTGCGATTGGTAGTTTGGTGGAGACACATTTTACCCAGGGCATGATCTTACCCCTTGGTGGGAGATGTGCCACGCAGATTTACCACTCTACTTATACTAACTACTCTAGAGGAGTGACAGTATGAATTCACAAGCAGATTGTTTTTGTATGTTTGGCCTACTCTATTGATAAACAGGGGAGATATGTTTTTCTCTATGGAAAGCTCACTGGGATGTTTTGCATTTTGGCCTTTATATACATTCCTCCTCCTTTTTCTCTTGATATACTTAATTGTTTATTAACATTTATGGATCAGTGATCTGAATGTCCTTCCATAGTGAATTGGGATTTTAATTGTGTCATTAACCCAGAGATGAATAGGATATCTCTGGGAGGCAATATTTATACTTCTGCTCAGGGATCACCATTGGCACGCTTGTGTCAGGAATCGGGATTTGAGAATGTATGGGGATTCTTGGCGAAGGGGAAAAGAGCCTATTCCTGTGTAAGCAAATCTGGAAATTCTATGTCCAGGATAGACTTGGCCATGATAAATAAAAAATATTTAAATCATATTAAACGGATGAAATATGAGGCAAGGTCTTTATCAGACCATGTACCTTTTTGGGTGGAGTTATGTATGGCTGAAAACAACCTTAATGTAAGGCCCCCCTTTAGACTGAATCCCCACTGGATTTCCATAATGGATAATCATGAGTTGATAAAAAAAAATTGATTATTTATTTTTGGGATAGAGATTATGGTTCAGTTAAGACCCATTTGGTGTGGGATGCCTTCAAGGCTTTTATGATGGGGGGGGGGGGGGGTCTTTATTAGTAACATTTGCAATTTGAGAAAATGTTATGCTAGGAAAGAGAAAGAATTGGAGGAAGCAGCACTGGTTGGAATGGTTGAGTTTTCCAGGAATTAAACAATAGAAAATAGGGGAATTATGCAGGAGACAAGTCAGGCCTATTCTGATTTTCTCCTGGATAAGGCCCCGCAGAGGCAAATATTTTTGTGAATCAGGGCGCCCTGGGAAAATATTGGCTAGGGTGATCTCTAATCAGGAATAGAAAAAAAAAAAAGGAGATTTTTAGGATTCGGTCTCCTGATGGTAAGATTAATGAGGATCAGGATTCTATAAAGGAAACATTTGTTAACATTTTTTGGGAATTATATAAATCTGATAATACTCTTTCAGATGAAGCGATAGATTCATATTTGGACCTTATTTCTTTACCAGTCCTTACAGATATTCAAAGAGAATCCCTTGCGGTGGATCTTTCTCTTTAAGAGCTGGAGGATGCAATAAAGGCTTGCTAAGGAAATTCCTCTCCGGAAGCTGATGGATTCCCATATGAATTCTATCGCAAGTATAGGGAGGTTATCCTCCCCTGTCTCTTGAATGCATTTACTGAGTCATTGGAGGAAGTACTTCCAGAATCAATGACAGAGGCTGTGATAATAGTGATATTGAAAGAGGGTAAGGATCCTCTGGATATAGGGTCCTATAGACCTATCTACCTTCTCAATACTGATGTCAAGCTTCTCTCAAGAATTCTTGCTACAAGGCTCTCTAAGGTTATTTAGTCAATTATACATCCTGAGCAAAAGGGTTTTAATCCTAACAAGGGTAATTTGCACCGCCTCTTTGCCAATATACAGTCTCCGGGAGGGGTCTCCAGGTCCATCTTTTCTTTAGATGCCTCTCAGGCTGTCACACCCTGCCCTGTGAGTGATCTGAGAAGATCTGTCAGACTTGCTGCACATGATCCTATCTGACAGATTGCTTTGTTGTGGCTTTGGGCAGGATCCCACCCCGTCACAGGTTCTGCTCATTAGTTTGTTAGTGATACTATTTATTCCTGCCTTTCACTATAGCCCTTGCAGTTTATAGTTTCTCCTGGAGTTCTCTGCTGGTGTTTTGTGGCTCTTCTGTTCCCAGTCCATCTTCAGTTAAGTCCTCCTTGTTTATTCTGGCTAGGCCTTAGGTAGACGCGGGTTCCTATATCCTGTGCAAGGAACCGGTTGTCTTTTACGCCTGCTCCCTAGCTGAGGGTTTGTATCACTTGCAGCAGGGATTAGGTTCGAGTGCATGAACACTTCTACCATCGAGATTTGTTCATGTTGGTAGCAGTCAGGGAAAGGGCTCAGGGATAGTCAGGAGGTGACCTTTCTCTGTTCCCTAGCTGTGGGACCTAGCCTGTTGTTTTCTGTTATTTTGTTGTGTTTGGTTTGCTTCCCTTCCCTCACCTTCTCTGACAGGCTTCTGATAGGATGGACTGGAGAGTCATCTGGAGAGTGTTACAAAAGATGGCATTTGGCACTAGATTTATTAAAATGATTAAGCTTTTGTATAGATCCCCTAGTGCAAGGGTGAATATAAATGGCTTTCTTACAAGGAATATTTTTTTAAAAAGAGGTACCAAGCAGGGATGTCCTCTTTCTCCTCTCTTATTTGATATCTATATTGAGCCTCTTGCAGCCAGGGTTAGACAAGATTCTCAGATTGAAGGCTTTGGGGTATTAGGCATTAAAGATCGTATTTCTTAATATGCCGACAATATTTTATTTTATACAAAAACACGAATACTATACTTTCAAAAATTATTCAATTGGTTAACTCTTTTGGTGAAGTTTCGGGACTTGATATAAATTAGTCCAAAACTAGCCTTATGCCTCTAGACAGACTCGAACTTCCCCAAGAAGGGCCCCTAAATACTTTTAAGATCTTCTATTCATTTGAATATCTAGGCATAGTAATATCTCCAAGGATTCAAGATTTTTTACAGTTTAATCTTATGCCATTGATAAATAAATTAAGGTCCAAAATAACGATATGGCTCCGGCTTCCGGTATAGAGAGCCAATAGAATATCCCTAGTCAAGATGGTGATTCTGCCCAAATTACTTTATATCCTCAGGAACTCCCCAGTGTGGATCGAGGATAAGTTCTTCTAATGAATTGAGAGAATTAGTAACGACTTACTCTGGGGGATAAAACGGGTAAGGCTAAAATTGGAGTACTTCTATAAGCCAATGGAACAGAGAGGGCTTAACCTTCCCTGTTTTAAGGGATATTTTATAGCTGTACAGCTGTGGTTTTTCTGTGAATGGAAGAATAGCCCACTTTGTAGAACTTTGGTGTGGGAATCTTAGTACGATAATATGTTTACTCTATTAGAATCCAGTCAACTAATTAACTCCCAAAAGGATTATAGAGCCGCCGGGAAGTTATTCAATAACTCTTGGAGTACTATCAGAGATTGGCTGTGTACAAAGGGATCTTTTTGTTGTACCCCTCTTTGGTATAATTATCATCTTCAAGCTGTAGATGAACTGGTTAGTGATCAGTGTTGGCAAAAATAACTATATCCTTTATGTTGCACAAGTTGTTGGGATTGGGGATATCCTTCTAGCACAGAGAGAAAATATACTGAATTTATCTTGGTTTAGGTATTTTCAGCTACGTTCGGCACTAGTGAGTGTAAAGAAAAAAGTCCTTTTTGAGATAGATAGTTCTACACCTTTAAATCACTTCATAGGGAATAGGGGTCAGAAGGTTAAGATTTCTCAACTTTATAAAGTTTTGTTTAAAAAACATATAATGATATAAGCTCTCCGGGACAAAAGGCTTGGCAAATGGATTGCTCAGGAATTTGTCTCGAAGATTGGTAGGATAATATATTGGGGAATTTAAGTTTAGTTTCTCATAATTTCAATCACGTTTTCGTTCAATTTAATATTTTACACCAAATTTATATCACACCTTTATGGTTGAATAAATGTGGTCTAAGGGATATTGCATAGGTTCTGGACACCTACAGAGTTGAAACAATACTGGGGGGGCAATTTGTAATTTTATTACCCGGGAATTGAAAGCTGAGATTCCATCTACAGCGGAATGCTGGGTACTGGGCGACCTCTTAAAGGTGTGATATCCAAAATATAAAAGGATTCTTTTGATTAAAATTATGTTTTTGGCAAGACTTTTGATTACTCGGGATTGGTTTTCCCGAAATACTCCAAATATTACTACATGGCTAAACCTTGTTAATAAGATTAAGCAATACGAAAATATTCTACTCTATATAAACATAGAAACATTGATTAAAATTTTGGGAGAATAGATGTTTTTGTTGGAGATACAACAACTTACAGCTTAGTCTATTGCTGGATTCACTACTATTCATAGATGTCACTGGTACTAATACATTTCTATGATGTGCTGTATTTCCTGACTTTTCTTTAACAGAAGGGTACCAACTATGTGTGCATGCACAAATCACCAGAACTGGAAAGACCAAAAATCTGGTTTCAAGTAACAGTTTAATATATATATTTTTTAACTAGGTACACTAACTATAAATGATCATTTACAGCAACAATTGATGAGTAAAAGTGCACCATTGTGTTTGGCACAACTAATTTAGTGCTGTGATTCAGATGCTGGTAAACTTCTGGGTCATGGAGTTAATGAACAGAAAGGTGATTAGATGAGCAAGCACTCAATTTTGCACACTGTTAATAGAAGAAAAAGGGGATAATCAGCATAAGTATACGGTCTGATGAGGAGGGGTTGATAACATACACAGAAGTCCATGTTACCCTCCTCCTGGGCCCATGTCCGGGTGCACAGGGAAAGATAATCTGTCGCTTTTTCTTCAGTATGTTGGCAGGTGCCCTACTAGACCTTTCTCCTTCTCCACGCTAGTCAACATCACAGCTGGTTGAAGAGGTGGGAGGGCTGCTTTATCCTGGAACATCTCAGGTTGTGTTGCATCTAAAGATGTAATCCAGGTCTTGTTTTAAAGCCGACAATCTAAGCTTTAACCACTTCCGGCCGCCCATTGACTATAAACGTCCTGGGAGGTCAGGTTTATCTCTGAATGGACGTTCTGGAATGTTCTTTCAGAGATAGAAACAAAGAAACATAGAATGTGTCAGCAGATAAGAACCATTTGGGCCATCTAGTCTGCCACATATACTGAATACAATGAATAGCCCTTGGCCCTATCTTATATGAAGGATGGCCTTATGCCTATCCCATGCATGCTTAAACTCCTCCACTGTATTTGCAGCTACCACTGCAGGAAGGCTATTCCATGCATCCACTACTCTCTCAGTAAAGTAATACTTCCTGATATTACTTTTAAACCTTTGCCCCTCTAATTTAAAACTATGTCCTCTTGTAGCAGTTTTTCTTCTTTTAAATCTTCTCTCCTCTTTTACCTTGTTGATTCCCTTTATGTATTTAGTAGTGTTGAGCGGCATGTCCCATATTCGAATTCGCGAAATTTCGCGAATATTCGAAAGAATATTCGTAAAATATTCGCGAATATTCGAATTCGTTATTATTTGGCATATGCGATAATTCGAATTTTCGCATCGCATAATACATATTATGAGATGCAAAATTCGCATGTGCGCTAATGAAATCGCCTTACGAAGATTCGCAACTCAATTCAATCACTAATGTAAGAATGCAAAGCTCTTTGCCTCTGTTCTGGGACAAGTGCTGATATTCGCCTGTGCGCTAATAAAATCGCCTTACAAAGATTCGCGCCTCAATCACTTTCTAGGCAATGTGAGTAAGATCTGAGCTTTTGGACTTTTGTGAATCAATCGAGATACAGTGGGGGGTGATGACTGTAGTTGACAGAGTACAGATCAATGTAATCTGTAAGGTGGAAACTAAAATAAAAAATACGAATATTCGTAAATCGAATTTTACGAAGTTCAAAGTATTCGCGAATATGGTGCTATACTATATACATGCACATGCACAGGCCTTTGCCTCTCAGTTCTGGGGACAAGTGTAGATATTCGCATGTGCGCTAATAAAATCGCCTTACGAAGATTCGCAACTCAATTCAATCACTAATGTATGAATCATACATTAGTGATTGAATTGAGTTGCGAATCTTCGTAAGGCGATTTTATTAGCGCACAGGCGAATATCTACACTTGTCCCCAGAACAGAGAGGCAAAGGCCTGTGCATTCATATAGTATAGCACCATATTCGCGAATACTTCGAACTTCGTAAAATTCGATTTACGAATATTCGTATTTTTTATTTTAGTTTCCACCTTACAGATGACATTGATCTGTACTCTGTCAACTACTGTCATCACCCCCCACTGTATCTCGATTGATTCCCAAAAGTCCAAAAGCTCAGATCTTACTCACATTGCCTAGAAAGTGATTGAGGCGCGAATCTTCGTAAGGCGATTTTATTAGCGCACATGCAAATATCGGCACTTGTCCCAGAACAGAGGCAAAGGGCTTTGCATTCATACTGTATGAATGCAAAGCCCTTTGCCTCTGTTCTGGGACAAGTGCCGATATTCGCATGTGCGCTAATAAAATCGCCTTAGGAAGATTCGCAACTCAATTCACTAATGTATGAATGCAAAGCCCTTTGCCTCTGTTCTGGGACGTGCCGATATTCGCATGTGCGCTAATAAAATCGCCTTACGAAGATTCGCGCCTCAATCACTTTCTAGGCAATGTGAGTAAGATCTGAGCTGTTGGACCTTTGGGAAACAATCAATTATATGTGTACTGTAATTTTGTGGGAAAAAAACAAAAAAAACGAATATTCGTTTTTACGAATATATAGCACTATATTCGAAATATTCGCGAAATCGCGAAGTTGCGATATTCGCGAAAAAAATTCGCTTTTCGAATATTCGCGCTCAACACTAGTATTTAGCAGTTTCTATCATATCCCCTCTGTCTCGTCTTTCTTCCAAGCTCTACATGTTAAGGTCCTTTAATCTTTCCTGGTAAGTTTTATCCTGCAATCCATGTACCAGTTTAGTAGCTCTTCTCTGAACTCTCTCCAAAGTATCAATATCCTTCTGGAGATATGGTCTCCAGTACTGCGCACAATACTCCAGATGAGGTCTCACTAGTGCTCTGTAGAGCGGCATGAGCGCCCCCCTCTGTCTACTGGTAATGCCTCTCCCTATACACCCAAGAATTCTGCTAGCATTTCCTACTGCTCTATGACATGGTCTGCCTACCTTTAAGTCTTCTGAAATAATGATCCCTATATCCCTTTCCTCAGATACTGAGGTTAGGACTGTATCACTGATTGTATATTCTGCTCTTGGGTTTTTACGCCCCAGGTGCATTATCTTGCACTTATCAACATTAAATTTTAGTTGCCAGATTTGTGACCATTCCTCTAGTTTTCCTAAATCCTCTTCCATTTGGTGTATCCCTCCAGGAACATCAACCCTGTTACAAATCTTTGTGTCATCACCAAAAAGACATATCTTACGATCGAGGCCTTCTGCAATTTTGGTAATCGTGCAGCTGCCGAATGGGGGGCCTGCCGTCAGTGACAGCAGGGCACCCCAGAGAGAAGGCAGGGACTGTTCCTGGTTGCACCTGCCTTCTAGATCGCTGTATACACAGCGCTTACTGACAGCTGGATCCATGCTGCATCCACCAGCATCGGTGATAACGCCGGTGGATTAACCCCTCATATCTCCTTAGCCATCAGGTCCAGCACTGTAGGGGCGGGGACCCGATGGTTGCCATGGCAGCCCCAATGCCTTACACAGCTACGGAAGCCCAGGTGATCCAGCCTGAGGGCTGGGTCTCCTAGGCAACTGTCAGCGTCTTACTGTGTAAGACGCTGACAGTTCAATTTAGTACAATACAGAATGTATTGTACTGAATTGAAACAGGGATCAAACCCTGAGAACGTGAAGTCCCACAGTGGGACAAATCTAAAAAGTAAGAAAACTGAAAAAAAAGTGTTTTTTTAATAATAAAAAAAGTAAAAAAGTTTCAAGTAAAAAAAAGCGTCCTTTTCCCAAAATAAAAAAAATTGTAAAAATAAGGGAAAAAAAATAAAGTAGACATATTAAGTATCGCCGCGTCCGTATTAACCGGCTCTATAAAAATTTCAAATGACCTAACCCCTCAGATGAACACCGTCTATTTTTTTAAAATAAAAACTGTGCTAAAAAAAAAAATATTTCGTCACCTTACATCACTAAAAGTGCAACACCAAGCGATTAGAAAGGCGTATGCCCCCAAAATAGTACCAATCTAACCGTCACCTCATCCTGTAAAAAATGAGCCCCTACCTAAGACAATCTCCCAACGCCCAAAAAATAAAAAACTATGGCTCAGACTATGGAGACACTAAAACATAATTGTTTTGGGTTTCAAAAATGCTTTTATTCTGTTAAATGTAAAAATGATAAAGTAGACATATTAGGTATCGCCGCGACCGTAACAACATGCTGTATAAAAATACAAACATAAACAGGTAAACACTGTGAAAAAGAAATAACAATAAAAAAGGTGTAAAAGCCATTTTTTATCACCTTACATCACAAAAAGTGTAATAGCAAGCGATCAAAAAGTCATACGCACCCCAAAATCATTCCAAACCATCATCTCATCCCGCAAACAATGAGACCCTACCTAAGACAATCGCATAAAAAAATAAAAATAAAAAAATAGGGCTCTTAGGCCCCTTTCACACGGGCGAGTTTTCCTTGCGGTGCAATGCGTAAGGTGAACGCATTGCACCCGCACTGAATCCGGACCCATTAATTTCTATGGGGCTGTGCACATGAGCGGTGATTTTCACGCATCACTTGTGCGTTGCGTGAAAATTGCAACATGCTCTATATTATGCGTTTTTCACCCAACGCAGTCCCCATAGAAGTGAATGGGGCTGCGTGAAAATCGCAAGCATCCGCAAGCAAGTGCGTATGCGGTGCGATTTTCACTCATGGTTTCTAGGTGACGATCGGGATGGGGACCCGATCATTATTATTTTCCATTATAACATGGTTATAAGGGAAAATAATAGCATTCTTAATACAGAATGCTAAGTAAATTAGGGATGGAGGGGTTAAAAAAAATATATAAATATTAAACTCACCTCATCCACTTGTTCACGCTGCCCGGCTTGTCTTCTTTCTTCTTCTTTCAGGACCTGGGAGGAAAAGGACCTTTGGTGACGTCACTGCACTCATCACATGGTCCATCACCATGGTGATGGGCCATGTGTCGGACCATGTGATGAGCGCAGGGACTCCACCAAAGGTCCTTTTCCTCCTAGGTCCTCAAAGAAGAAGAAAGAAGACAAGCTGGGCTGCGCGAACAAGTGGATAAGGTGAGTTTAAATATATCTTTATAGTTTTTAATATATATTCTTTATTAAGAATGCCATTATTTTCCCTTATAACCATGTTATAAGGGAAAATAATAAAATCTACACAACACCTAACCCAAACCAGAACTTCTGTAAAGAAGTCCAAGTTCGGGTCTGGGTACCAAACATGCCGATTTTTGAAAGAGGCCTTAGAATATGGAGACACTAAAACATTATTTTTTTTAACTTCAAAAATGCTGTTAGTGTAAAACTTAAATAAATAAAAAAATGTATACATATATGGTATTGCCGTGTCCGTAAGAACCTGCTATATATCACATGACCTAACCCCTCAGATGAACACCGTAAAAAAAAAGCTATTTTTTGTCACCTTACATTACAAAAAGTGTAATACCAAGCGATCAAAATGTTATATGCACCCTAAAATAGTACCAATCAAACCATCATCTCATACCGAATAAAATTAGACCCTACATAAGATAGTGTCCCAAAATAAAAATAAACTATGGCTTTCAGAATATGGAGACACAAAAAAATATTTGGTATTGCCGCGTCCGTAACAACCTGCTCTATAAAAATTGTGCATGATTTAACCTGTCATATGAACATTGTAAATAATAAAAAATAAAAACGGTGCCAAAACTATTTTTTGTTACCTTTCCTCACAAAAAGTGAAATATAGAGCAACCAATAATCATATCTACCCTAAAATAGTACACAAAACTGTCACCTTATCCCGTAGTTTCCAAAATGGGGTAATTCTTTGGGAGTTTCTACTCTAGGGGTGCGTCTTCAAATGTGACATGACAGCTAAAAATTATACCAGTGAAATCTCTGCCTTCCAAAAACCATATGGCGTTCCTTTCCTTCTGCGCCCTGCCAGCACAGCAGTTGCGGTCTGTACAGCAGTTTACAACCACATATGGGGTTTTTCTGTAAACTACAGAATCAGGGCAATAAATATTGAGTTTTGCTTGGATGTTAACCCTTTGCTTTCTTAGTGTAAAAAATGGATTAAAATAGAAAATCTGCCAAAAAATGGAAATTCTGAAATTTCATCTCCATTTTCCTTTAATTCTTGTGTAACACCTAAAGGGTTAACAAAGTTTGTAAAATTTGTTTTGAATACCTTGAGGGGTGTAGTTTCTAAAATGGGGTCACTTTTTTGGAGTTTCTACTCTAGGGGTGCATCAGGAGGTCTTCAAATGGGTGTATGTCAAAAATAAAATGACATTCACAAAATGATCCAAACATGAAGTAGACATATGGGGAATGTAAAGTAATAACAATTTTTACTTTATCTATTATTACTATCTATTATAAAAGTAGAGAAAATGAAATTTGGAAATTTGCTAAATTTCCAAATTTTGAGTAAATTTGGTATTTTTTTAATAAATAAATATTTTATTTTTTGACTCCGTTTTACCACTGTCATGAAATACAATATGTGACGAGAAAACTATCTCAGAATGGCCTCGATAAGTAAAAGCGTTTTAAAGTTATCACCACATAAAGTGACATCAGATTTTCTAAAAATGGCCTGGTCCTTAAAGGGGTTGTCTCATCATGGACAATGGGGGAATATTGCTAGGATATGCCCCCATTGTCTTATAAGTGCAGGTCCCACTGCTGGGACCCGCACCTATATCGAGAACGGAGCCCCGAAAGTGAAGGAGGGCGCACTGCGCAAGCGCAGCAGCCTTCCATTCATTTTGTATGGGGCAGTCAAAAATAGCCGAGTGCTGGCTCGGCTATTTCCGTCGGCCTCATAGAAATTAATGGGAGCGGGGTACTCTCCCAGTCACTTCTATGGGGAGCCGGCTTGGTGGTGGTCAGACCGGAGACCTCCAGCCACCACCTTGCTGGGCTCCATTATCGATATAGGTGCGGGTTCCACTGCTGGGACCCGCACCTATAAGACAATGGGGGCATATCCTAGCGATATGCTCCCATTGTCCATGAGACAACCCCTTTAAGGTGAAAAATGGCTGGGTCCTTAAGGTTTTAACATGAAGTACAATGTATCACGAGAAAACAATCTCTGAATGACTTGGATAAGTAAAAGCGTTCCAAAGTTATTACCACATAAAGTGACACGTCAAATTTGCAAAATAAGGCCTAGTCAGGAAGGGGGCAAATGGCCGGCACTGAAAGTGGTTAAGTAAGACCAGGATTACCACCTGCTCCACATTGGGACACATAGCCTTTAGAAAACATCTATTGAGTGAGAGCTGAAGGTATATGCAGCTTTCACTGGGACCTGTTTCTAAAGGCCTTGGACCATGGTCTTGTTTAAAGCATAGATTGTCATCTCTAATTATAGAAGACATTTTAATGCATCACTTGTGCGTTGCATGAAAATCGCAGCATGCTCTATGTTGTGCGTTTTTCACGCAACGCAGGCCCATAGAAATTAATGGGGCTGCGTGAAAAACGCAAGCATCCGCAAGCAAGTGTGGATGCGGTGCGATTTTCACGCATGGTTGCTAGGATGAAAGTCTATTCACTGTGTTATTTTCCATCATAACATAGTTATAAGGGAAAATAATAGTATTCGTTAATACAGAATTCTTATTAGAAGGTCAATTGAGGATAAAAAAATAAATAAAAATGAACGCACCTCCTCCAATTGATCGCGTAGCTGCCGGTCTCCTGTTCTTTCTTCAGGACCTGTCAAAGGACCTGTGGTGATGTCACTGAGCTCATCACATGGTCCATTACCATGGTGATGGATCATGCGATGTACCATGTGATGAGCACAGTGATGTCACCACAGGTCCTTTGACAGGTCCTGAAGAAAGAACAGGAGACCGGAAGCTACGCGATCAATTGGAGGAGGCGAGTTAATTTTGTAAAATTTTTTAACCCTCATTGGCACTGCGCCACCAATGTTTATTATACTGGGGTGTTGGGGAGGATAGGGGGGCGCACTGCGCCACCAATGTTTATTAGACTGGGGTGTTGGGGGGAGGGGAGCACTGCGCCACCAATAAAGATAACGGACCTGTTAATACAAATACAGGAGGCGGGTGCTGGAATCAAATAGCCGGCACCCGACCACTATGACAGGGAGCTGCGATCCGCTCCAGTTAACCCCTCAGGTACCGCACCTGAAGGGTTAACTGCCGCTGATCGCAGCTCCCTGTCATAGAGGTCGGTTGCCAGCTATTTGATTCCAGCACCCGCCTCCTGTATTTGTATTAACGGGTCAGTTATCTTCATTGGTGGCGCAGTGGCCACAGCCCCTCCTCCTTCTGTCTCTCTTCTTACTGGCGGCGGCAGCACAGGGGGAGGGAGAGACTTCTCCACTGCGCTGCTGAGAAGAAAATCGGCGGCGGGGAAGAGAACTATCATCTCCTGTGCCCGCCGCTGTATTCAACTGCAGAGCTGCCGCGGAGGGTCTAGTTGCAAATGGCGACAAGACTAAAAAGTCTTGTCGCCATTTGTAAATTCTAAGTCGCATTGGCGACCATATTGGTCGCCATCTGGAGCCCTGGACCAAACATGTTAAATCCAGCACTGCACGGGAGCCTTATGAAATTTCTTTATTCCATGTGATAAAACATCCAACATACCTATACAGAAGTCGTTTACATGTTTCAGACCCAACAGTCTTTACTCATACCGTGCTTCCCCGAAATTAAGACATCCCCCGAAAATTAGACCTACTTCTAGTTTTGCCTTGCGCTGTAATATAAGGCATCCCCCCGAAAATAAGGCCTCCCCGATAATAACATATCCCCCGAAAATAAGGCCTCCACGATAATAAAGCCACCCCAGTATAAGGCCCCTGAAGCTACGGTACCGTAAGGCGTCTGACTCCTCTGGACCCTACGGGCGCCGCCACGCAGCTCACTGATTGGCCGCAGCACAGGTGGTGCGAGGTCTCTTTAAATCAGAGAGCCCACGCTGCCGCAAGGACAAGCTGCCGCCTTCTTCCGCCCGCTGCTCGCTCTGCCCTGACGGAGTCTGGCTGACTGACAACTTGGCTGGCACGGACACACAGGGGTGACAGGTAGGGAAGGGGGGAATATCTTATGGAAGGTGGGGGATGTCTGGTGAAGGGGGGGGGGACTAAATACCTGGCACAGGGGAGGGGGATCATTTAAAATGACACAGGGGGATCACTTAAAATGCCACAGGGGTATCAGGGTGGGTAGGGGGATCATTTAAAATGACACAGGGGGATCGGGGGGGGGGGGGGAATCAAAATAACACAGAAGGATCAGAAGGGGGTACTAAAATGGTACGGTAATCCCCCCCTCTGATTCTCCTGTGCCATTTTGATTCCCCCTTCTGATCCCCCTGTGTCCTTTTAAGTGATCCCCCTCCCCACCCTGATTTTTTTGTTCAACAATAAATGTGTACCGTATTTTTCTTCATGGAAAAATAAGACATCCCTGAAAATAAGACCTAGCGAATCTTTGGGAGCAAAAATTAATATAAGACACTCTTATTTTCGGGGAAACAGGGTAGCATAGTTCTCAATGGGAGGTTTTCGTCCTCTCTGAGCTCACCTTAAAATACAAATACCTGTGTTATGGTTTGACAGGTGTGCCGCCCCAGTCAAACTTCCCAACTGCCACCGTCCTTGGAGCAGATAGCCAATTATGGTATGAGTAAGGGACATTAGGTCTGAAACATGTTAACTACTTCTATTCTAAACTGTCAGATGTTTTCTTGCATGGAATAAAGAGATTTTACCTAGATCTCCGTGCAGTGCTGAATTTCTCTTCACATTACTGTCAGCCTTAAAACAAGACCTGACAAGGAGGCCGCATGCGCGAGACTCACGAGGAGGACATGCTTCCGTGAGCTCCGCTCCGCTTATCGAGCCAACCTGCTCTAAGCGCCTTTAATTAGGCTCCAATCAGCCTCATAATCGATGCAGGGATCCCCGAAGATGACCCGCACCAAAGGGAGGTCGAAAATTCCGGGCACCCCGATCCCGTCGCAAACTTTGCCGGAGCTTTTCCGACAGACCAGGCAGACTGTCATGGCGGACGCGCCTTCAGAACCCACCAGTCCTACTTCATCGGACGGTAGCGGTCCCACATCAGACACGGCAGCTCCGGTTACAGGTCAGAACGACTTATACAAGAATATAGCAGCCCTGTTCAAAACGGAGTTATCCCAGGCCGTTACTGAATTTTCCCGCCAAATTCAAGATCTGGGGAATAGAGTCTCCGACATAGAGACTAGAATGGACGACATGTCAGATGCCTTAGAGCGCGACAAAGAGGACATTGTTTCCCATGATGCCCACTTGATAGAACTAGAACTCAAACTCGAAGATCTCGAGAATAGATCCAGGAGGGGCAACCTGAGGGTCAGAGGCCTCCCGGAGTCCTTTAACGATCTGCAAGCCACCCTCACCACCCTGTTTGTTGCCCTGTTACCACAGACTGAACTCAGTCTCCTCAAGATGGATAGAGTTCACAGGGCTTTGGGGAAACCTCGCAACCTGGACCTACCCAGAGATGTTATCCTTAAGTTCCATCATCCGGAGATGAGAGATAAAATCCTACATGCAGCGAGGGACCTACCTGAACTCCCTGGACTTCCAGCCTCAGTGCATCTGTATGCGGATTTGGCCCTGTCCACACTTCGTAGACGCCGGGAGATGAGACCAGTTACACAGTCCCTGCAGAAAGCTCACATTCGTTACAGGTGGGGATTCCCCTTTAACCTGTCGTTTCAGCTGAACTCTCGCCTTCATACAGTCCATTCATCGACGGAGGGATTAGAAGTCCTACAGCGAGCAGGGATTCCCTGCGAACCTCAAGCCCAGTCACCCTCATCGCCGAAGCCTCAAAGGCCAGCAAGAGTTTGGACCAAAGTTCCTGCGACCCCGAGTGGATCGAACAGATCAAGAATCACATGAAACTTCCCCCATCAGGATTCTGGCAAGGTTTTATATTGCTTATTGCGGTCTCATAGGGATCTCATGTTGTTTTTCTCCCTCTAGATCGTGTGAGGCCAACCCTCCTGACTCAGGGGTTCGATAACGTGGTTTTTCATGTTGTCCCTGTTTATGGGTCTTTGTGAGAGAGTAAGGCGGGCCAAGTACAGGCTGGCTCTCTACTCACTTTTCCCACTTATGATAGCTTTTTGTTTTGGGCTAACCGGCCCTACTTTTTGTTTTACGTTTTTTTATGTTATTCTGTTGTGTAATTGTATTGTTCTATGTTTCTTGGAGACATGGCATGGAGATTCATACTATGAGGTTCTAGGAGGGAGTGGTGCTGGGGTGCGACTGTCTCTGGAGGCCGATGACGCTTGGCTTCACTATTGCATTGCTCCAACTCTGATATCATGTGTAAGATATTAACCCATAATGTAAAGGGTATTAACTTCCCACGGAAGAGAAAAACAGCATTCTCCATTTATGTTAAACACAAGCCGGATGTCATCTGCCTCCAGGAGACTCATTTCACTCCCACATCCCACCCTAAGTACTTTAATCCACAATACTCTACTTTCTATTCCTCCTCATTCACTTCAAAATGTAGGGGTGTAGTGACACTGCTGAAAAACTCCTTCCCTTTCACTGTATCCCAAACCTGCATAGACCCAGAAGGGGGATACGTAATTTTGCTGGGAACATATAGGGATGAGTCCTCTTGCCTGGTTAACTCATATGCCCCTAATGAAGATCCCATAACCTTTTTTGAAATGGTTGGAAAAGTGATTGAATCCCTAACTTTCCATAAACTAGTGTGGTGTGGGGACTTTAACTTTACTATAAATCCGGTACTAGATCGTTCCTCCCCTCCTTCTACCCTTGCGACCTATAGCGCAGACAAAAAAGATCCAGCGAGTCTTTCAATCTTTAGGCCCTAGCTGACACCTGGAGAGAACACAATGGCGCACAGAGAAGTTATACCTTTTATTCAGCAGCTCATAGGGTGTATTCACGCATAGATATGATTTTATCCTCCACCTCCCTTCTCCCCTACATGTCCTATTCCAGACACGTAGTGTCCTCATGGTCGGACCATGATATGGTTATATCTGATTTTACGGTTCCGCAGGTCAGTTCTGTTCCATTTCACTGGAGGCTAAACGAGTCACTCCTGACCCATACAACACAATTTTCTCAATTAAAGGACGAACTCTCAGACTTCTTGTCTGAGAACGTCTCTCACGAAATCAACCCTATGACATTGTGGCTGACACACAAGGCATTCATGAGGGGCAGGCTGATAAGTTTGGCCTCCAGGAGAAAGAAGGAACAAACTCAGGCTCAAGTTGGGCTGGAAGCAAAGCTGAGCAGACTTGTTTGGGCTCATCAGAGGTCCCCGTCTCTCTACCTACTTAAGGCTATTAAAGATGTCAAATTAACATGATACTCACAAATTCCACTGAAAAAGCCCTTAGATGGACAAATTCTTCTATTATAAGTATGCCAATAAGCCAGATAAACTTTTAGCCAGCCAACTTAAAAATAAACAGAAGATCAATCAGGTATTTAAAATTAGTACAAGATCAGGTCAAACCACTTCTAACCCTGACACAATCTACGCTACGTTCCAGGAATTCTATACGCACCTTTATTCAGCTCCCCTAGGAGACTCTAGAACAAAGATAAACGAGTTTCTATCATCGGTTCATCTCCCTGTCCTGTCCTCGGAGTCCCAATCAGAACTTAATAAACCAGTCTCAGCAGATGAAGTACAATATGCCATCAATTCCTTAAAATTAGGGAAAGCCCCAGGCCCCGATGGCTACTCAGCCTTATACTATAAAAAGTTTGCCCCGCTACTTATCCCACATATAGTCAATTATTGCAACTATTTGATGCAAGGATCTACCCCTCCAGAAGAATTCTTAAAAGCTTCCATCACCGTCATACCTAAGCCCAACAAAGACCCCCTACTCACTGCCAACTATAGGCCGATTTCCTTATTGAACATTGACAACAAATTCTTCACTACTATTTTGGCTGGAAGACTCAACAGATTTCTTCCAAGTCTTATTCATAAGGACCAAGTGGGATTCATACCCGGCAGGGAAGCCCCTGATAACATCAGAAAAATACTTAACATCATCCAATACTCCAATAGATCCAAAACCCCACTAGCCTTATTGGCCCTAGATATTGAGAAGGCCTTTGATTCTGTTACATGGTCGTATCTTTATGGTGTTCTCTCGACAATGGGAATCAAAGGTCCCTTCTTGGCCGCTATTCAAGCCCTATACTCCAAACCAGAAGCTCAACTTAAATTACCCTCCACTAGGACCTCTCACATCCCCATTAGAAGGGGAACTAGGTAGGACTGCCCCCTATCCCCGGCCCTATTTGCTCTAGCCATTGAACCCCTAGCAGCCCACATAAGATCCCATCCGGATATTAAAGGTTTGACTATTGGGGGGACAGAATATAAACTTAATCTTTTGCAGATGACCTTATGTTAACCATCACCAACCCCATTATCTCCTTCCCCTCACTGCTGAAATTATTGGACTCATTCTCCAAAGCTTCGGGCCTCTCCATAAATCACGCCAAGTCAGACTTACTTCTATGTAACACCCCTACTTCTACTAAAACATTGCTTAATCAAAATTTCCCTTTCCAGTTTAGACCTCAATATATCCCATATTTGGGAGTTATGCTACCGAAAACACTAGACACAACATATAGGATTAATTATCTACCCATATATAAAAAAATACATCAGGACTTGGGGAATTGGCAATCCCTCCAAGTGTCTTGGGTGGGTAAGATAAATATCTTCAGAATGGTAGTCCTCCCGAGACTCCTTTATTTATTCAGGGCTTTACCAATCCCAGCTCAAGTAAGGGACCTGAGGGCAGTTCAGAGAGATGTACTGAGATTTATATGGGCTAATAAATGTCCTCGTATATCCAAGGCTGTAATGTGTAGACATAGGTCTCATGGGGGACTATCAGTACCGGACTTAGTAAAATATTATCAAGCAGCTAGATTGGCTCAAATTTTTCTGACCCATTTAAATCCGCAGGACCATCCCCTATGGATCCCACTTGAACGCACTATCCTTCTCCCCTACACATGGAAAGCCCTGGTCTGGAATACCGCACCCATTCCTCCAGCAGTTCGTAATAATTCCCTTTTGACTTATTCACTGATTCTTTGGAGGTCAGTTAGGTTTAAATTTTCCCTGCAATCTAGGCCTTCGCCCTTACTGAGCATTGTAGGTAACCCGGCTTTTCTTCCAGGCCTAGAAGGTAATAACCTTAGTTGGTGGTCATCTAATCAGCTATGTACCCTCCACAAACTTCTGGTGAGAGGTAAATTAATATCCATCTCAGACTTTAAAGAGAAATACGCGCCCCCTGTAGGAGACTATCTCCTCATGAACCAGGTCTTCTCTTATCTTAGGTCTAACCTGATACCTAACCGTAGTGTAGAATTTTCTCCCTTTGAGCGCTCTATTAATTATTCGCTATACAGGCAGGGCCTCCTCTCGAGAATGTATGCAGCCCTGAATTCCATTCCCGAAGGTCATAAATTAGATTATATGAGGGCATGGGAGAGAGACCTGCAACAGGAATTCTCTACTTCTAAATGGTCTCAACGCTCACTAACTCTTACGAAGGGTTCGTGGCAGGTTACCCTGGCGGAAACCTTCCATTAAAGTGCTACATAGAACCTATATGGTACCAACGAGGCTTCATACCATCTACCCCGAGGTTTCTCCCCTATGCTTTAGAGGATGTAAAGAGGAAGGAACCTTGCTTCATACATGGTGGTCATGCCCTGTGGCCGAAAGGTTTTGGACCCGAATAACAGACTTGATATCTTCTGTTTTAGATTGTAACTATCCACTTACACTGCCTATTTGCATTCTGGGAGATAAACCTCATTGGCTACCCTTTGCCAGATTTAAACTTTCCCAATATATACTGTTGGCTGCGAGGATTCATATAGCTTTTAAATGGCGAACTGATTCGCTCTCTTACCAGAGTGTTATTGAAAGGGTTAATAGAATAATGGTTTATGAAAAATTGTCAGCTATACGCGCAGATACATTCCCAATATTTGAGAAGGTCTGGGAACCCTGGCTAGCTTCCTCCTATGCTCTAGACTTGCAATATGCTATCTCTCTGTGATTCTACTAACTATACACTCCAGTGCCATGCCTCTGACTTTCGTTGCTCTTTCTCCATGTCAGAAATACAGGACCTGTATTCAATAGTATGATGTAACAATGCGCAATATGGCGTACATTCCTCCAAGAACTGTTATTGTTTTTGTATAACATATCCTTTTATTTGCTCATGTCTATGCAGAAATACTACTGTATTCAATTAGTATGATGTAACAATATGCAATATGACATACATTCCTCCAAGAATTGTTATTGTTTTTGTATAACATATCCTTTTATCTATGCATATCAATCTATGCTAAAACCCAATAAATGCCTTTTGAAACATAAAACAAGACCTGACAAGACACGGCTTGCATCTATAATTGCTTCACAGACTGAGATCCTGCCATCTGTTGTAAGAATGTATGAGTTCCATTATGTCCTGTACTTCTGACCAATAGTGGCTTCTCTTCAGTGTGAGTTCTCTCATGTGTAGCAAGACTTGATTTGTGACTAAAACACTTTCCACATTCAGGACATGAATATGGCTTCTCCCCTGTGTGAGTTCTCAGATGTTCTACAAGAGCTGATTTCACAGTAAAATATTTACTACATTCTGGGCACATAAATGGTTTCTCCCCTGTGTGAGTTCTCTGATGTGAAATAAGATGTGATTTCTGACTAAAATACTTTCCACAATCAAGACATGAAAATGGTTTCTCCCCTGTGTGAGTTCTCTGATGTGTAACAAGATCTGATTTCTGACTAAAACATTTCCCACATTCAGGACATAAATATGGCTTCTCCCCTGTGTGAGCTCGCTGATGTCTATGAAGATCTGAACTCTGACCAAAACACTTCCCACATTCAGGACAAGAATATGGCTTCTCCCCTGTGTGAGATTTCTGATGTCTATTAAGATCCGAATTCTGACTAAAGCATTTCCCACATTTTAAACACAAAACTGACTTTTCCCCTAAGTGCATTCTTAGATGGTACATAAGATGTGATTTTCGACTAAAACATTTCACACATTCTGAGCATGAAAATGACCTTTTATCTCTGTGATTTTTCTCATGTAAGGAAAGATTAGATTTCCCTTTAAAATGTTTCCCACGTTTCTGTTTAGTTCTTGTTTTGCCAATTAGTGATGGTCTAGATGAAGGTTTCTTGTGACCAGAGGAATCGGAGGAGAGATCTTTGCTGTGAAGGACTGAGGGTACATTAGGAGTCATAGAATCATCTTGTGTGATATTGTTATTTTCTGCTTCATGACAGGAAGGTAAATTGAGATGCTTATGGTATACTGTCATCCTGTCTTCACCTGGAAAATAAAACAAAATGTTCTTACTTTCCCAAAACAAATTTTATTTATATTAATCAGTCAAGCTTTCTTGAGACAATAGCAAGCTAAGAAACATTAAGTAAATAGGATAAATTAATGAAACCGGTGCTAGTGGCAACCAATCCCATTCCAACTATATTTTTCAGACAGGCTTTGGAAAATTAAAGAAGCAATTTGGTTGATTGTCTTGGGCAACAACTCCATTCTCTTTACAACAAGTTTCTTTTCTTACTTACACCTATCCTTTTCAATTCTCAGCTTCTGTATCTTCTAAACCCCTTTGCTGCCGACCTATTCTGGGCATTTAGGATGAATGATTTTTTTCAGTGTTGCATTCCAAATTTTTTTGGGGCAGTCTTAGGGCGCATACCACTTACAAATTTATTTTCATGAACTCTGTCTGGGTGGGAATGTGAAAAAACAATGGCAATTCAACCTCAATTAATGCATTTGAAAATTTGCACTGTTTACCATTTGACACAAAAATGTGTTACCTTTATTTTGCATGTTAGTATGATTATGGTTTTCCCAAATTTGTACAGTTATGTTAAGTACTTATCTGCCTGTGCCTCCGTGGAAATCTCTGCCTCACTATGGCGTCATCACCATCATCGTTTGGTTACCAGGGAGCAGGGAAGCTGGATCAATTGGGCTCTGATATTTATCATCTGCTTCTGACCTGTCCTGTTTGACTTCTGTTTCCCCTCTAGTTTAGATCCTGTGCACTTATCCAGTTTAGGGACCATCGACCAGTTGGGGGGACGCCGTTTAAGGCAGATTGTCCAAGGAGGTAGGGAAAGTGGTGCAGGTGAAGTTTAGGGATGCACTGTTTCCTACCTTATGTGACAGATTCACATGCCATACTAAATTCTCTCTGTGGCGTTTTCCTTTCTGGCATGGATCCAATGTGGGCCTTGGTAGACCAAATGCATGGTCTCAAACAACTGCTACAGCACATTGTAAAAAGGGTCCAACATCACGAAATTACTAGGCCTCCACCCATTGTAATAGTTCCCTCACAGCTCCTAGTACACCAAGTTAAATTGTCTTGTCACTTCACAGGTGATAGGAAGTGGTTTGAACTCACTCCTTGGGCCCCGACTTCTTTGCTTAAAGCCTTGCAGCAATTTTTGTGCTTCGCTAGCTATTGCCATAAGTTCATCAAACTTTTTATGTTATATTGAAACCTCTTACTGATATGACTAAGAAGGGGGTGGATCTTCTTCATTGGCAGCCAAAGGAAATATTAGCTCTTGAATCTCTAAAAAGATGTTTCATGGAAGCTCCTGTTTTGGTCCTACCTGATCTGACTAGGCCAATTGTGGTGAAGGTCAATGAGGTGGGACTGAGAGCCATACTTTCTTGTCTCAGACAAAGTGTTTGTTTGTTTTTATTGCAAATTTTCCCTGACGGAGAGTGGGCTTCTTGACACCAAGTGGACCTTTGAAGACTGGAATCACTTTCTGGAGGAAACTATACATCAAGTAACAGTCCTTAACCAACCACAGGAATTTGACATTTTTAGAATCAGCTCAATGTTTTAATCCTAGACAGGCTCTATGGGCATAATTTTTCACCCATTAATTTTGTGATCACTTTCAAGACAGGGTCTAAGAATATTAAGGCAGATGACTTCCTATTTCAACTATTACCACTGATCTGGCCTCTGAGATCAGGTCTAACCAAGATCTGGCCCCTGAGGACAGGCCTGAAAATAAATTGCTTGCCCACAGTCCACAGGAGATTGGCGTCAGCGACTTCATAAAGGGTTCCTGTGTACCCCGAAATGTGTGTTCAATAAATTTTATATCAATCATCTAGTTTTGCGTCAACAAGCTATCAGTACTAAAGTGAGACAGAATCAGTCAACTTCCCCTTCATGTGCATTGTATCCACTGCACAGGCAGCTTGGATTCTGCCTCTAGGGTTTCATATAGTATCAGCTGCACCAACCTCTTCTGTTCTGCACTGAAGTTGTGCCCCGGCTTGCACAACAAAAACAGGTGAGCAGAATATACACCCTATTGGGGGTTTCTGCACTTTTACATACTCACATTAGCACCTTTTCTCTTTGGCTATTTTTTGCTGTTACTCCTAGAGGCTTAGCTCTCTGCAGCTGCCGTGCCTTCTGCACTTTGATTGACAGAGCCAGGTAGTGAAAACATGATAACTCCTGGTCATATCAAAGAGCATAGGGCGCAGCAGTGGCACAGAAAGCTGTGCCCCTAGGTGAACACATCCTACTGGTCGTTTGCCTATTTCCAAAAGAACTTGGTCCAGCAAAATCGCTTTTTTCATTCTGACATTAATTCTCTGGGTCTGACCTGGCCTATCTGACTTCTATTTTCCTTCTAGTTCAAGTCCCAATCACTTATCCAGGTGAAGGACCGTCGACCAGTTGGGGGCCACTGTTTAGTCCAAGTAGGTAGGGTTATTTGAGTTTAGTCAGAGAAAACACTTTACAATTATCTACTGAAAAATGAATATTCACTATATCTTACTATTTTAAGTAGTACTCATAAATTACTTCCCATACAAATGGCTGTGACTCCAGCTGATGTGATGGTCACTTGTTATGGCCACTATGACTAACCTTTAGCAGCAATTCACACATTGGGAGGTCTAAAAGTGTATGTTTAGTTCACTTCAGGACAGAGAATCTATGTCTCGCCTTCTGCAGCCTGTTGGCAAGTCCCCCCTCTTTACCCATCTCCTGCATCACGCTCGCCAACATCACAGCTGGCTTTAGAGGTGGGAGGGATGCTTTATCCTGGAATATCTCGGGCTTTGTGGCAGCTAGAGATGTAATCCAGGTCTTGTTTTTAAGCCGACAATCTAAGCTTAAAACAAGACTAGGATCGCTACCTGCTCAACATCAGGATATATAGTCCTTAGAGATTGTCTTGTGAAAGAGAGCTGTGTGTATATACACCTTTTACTGGGACTAGAGATGAGTGAAGTATTCAAAAATTTGATCTGGCTGCTTCGCCAAATTTTACAAAAAAAAATAGCTTTGTGCCAAATTATTTCATCACAAAGCACATTTCTTTGTAGGTGGTGGGTGCAATGACAGAGAGCAGCGATTGTGGTGCTCCCATCATTTTATCCCTCAGATGCAGATGCGTAGCTGATTGCGGCATCTGACAGTAATAGCAGTGTGTAAAATAAAAAAATCTATAAATAAATCATACTTACCTCATCCATTTGCTCACGGTGGGCCGGTCGTCACCATCTTGATTGAAGATTTAGCGTGAAATTTCGCACAGCTGTCCGTTGTGGAGATCGAGTGCGAGATCTTCAATCAAGAAGGTGGTGGGTGGCCCATTGCAGGCAAATGCATGAGGTAAGTATGATTTTTTTTCGTTTGTTTTTTACCGCCATTCAGGGGAAATTTATTTACTACCACAAAGCACGAGGAAATTCAGCTTTGCGGCAAATAGAATTTTCACTGAAATTCAGATCAAAGTCCATGAGATTCGCTGAACACTAACTGGGACCTGTTAATTTTTTGCACTGGCCACTATGTCTAATAATTGGCACCACTTCTTGGTCTGTACAGATTACTTTACTGCAGTTGACTCATTCTAAACCTGCCTGTAATTCTATTACCTCTGTGTATAGATAAGACAGGATCCACTATTCCCAATAAGTATTTTTTAATGCTTTGTAAATGCTGTTAAGAACAGCTAAGGCAGAATGGCCGCTCTCATAATAATGCTTAGGAATTAAATTTAAAAAAAATCTACAATCAGAACCAGCTGAATTCCGATTTGGCACTCTGGTGGCGGCGGCGGCAGCTGGAGATGAGCACTTCCATTGTAGAAGCGCTCATCTCCCTACATTCATCTGTATCGCCGTCCTCAGGAGAGCGATACAGATGAACTCTGTAGCAGGGCAAAGATGAGAAGTCTCCCTTCCCTGCTCCTCTAATAGGCTGCAGGAACTAGGGGACACTATCGGGGCATCTACTGGAAGCATTTTATACTGGCACATCATGGGGGCATTTTATACTGGCACATCATGGGGGCATCTACTGGGGGCATTTTATACTGGCACATCATGGGGGACGCTACGGCAGCTTCTCCTCGCGATATGTTATACTGGCACATTAAGGGGGGCACTATGGGGGCATGTTATAATGGCACATTATGGGGGCACTATGGGGTTTGAGGGAGGGAAGAACGCTATGGGGGCACTATGTGGAAGAAGCACTATGGGGGCATCTACTTGGGGCATTTTATACTACCACATTATGGGGAAGGGGAGAGGAGCACCATGTGGGCATTTACTGGGGGCATTATATAGAGGTATTTTATACTTTCACACATTAAAAATATAAAAAAGAAGGCGCCGATAACAAAAACACTCCCAGGATTCTGTTTTTGTAGTTGGATACAAGGTACGGCTCTCTACTAAAATGTAGCATTTAGCCCCTTAACGCCCAGCGCCGTACATGTACGGCGCACTGATCTGGCAGGTACAGAAGCTGCGCCCGCCCGATCCGCGGCAGGGGTCCGGCAGTCACTGATAGCCGGACCCCTGCTGTATGCGCCGGCATCGGTGAAAACTCTTGATGTGCCGTGGTCAACGCTGACCGCGGCACGTGCGATGTCCGTGCAGGGAGGAAGCAGCTATTGGGTCCCCACGCTGTTGTGATGGGGACCCAATGGCATGGAAGACAGCACAATGCCTTCCTTAGACATCGTGGCTGCCTTCCGAGAGAGCCTGTGAGATCCAGCCCCCTGGTTCTCACAGGCAGGAAGGCTGTAAGTGTATTACAGTGTGTAATACACTTACAGCCAATGCATGACAATAAAAAAAAAAGTATAAAGTAAAAAAAAAAAAAAAAAAAAAAAAAAAAAAAAAAAAGCTTCCTTTTCCAAAAATAAAGTTAATTTTTTTTGGTAAAAAGTAGGGAAAAAAAGAAAAGTAGAAATTTTAGGTATCGCGGCGTCCGTATCGACCGGCTCTATAAAAATATTACATGACCTAACCCCTCAGGTGAAAAACGTAAAAAAACAAAAACAAAAAAACTGTGCTTACATCACTAAAAGTGCAACACTAAGCATTTAAAAAGGCATTTTCCCCCCAATCTAACCGCCACCTAATTGCGCCAAAAATGAGCCCCTACAATCGCCCAAAAATGAAAAAAAACTATGGCTCTTAGAATATAGAGACACTAAAACATAATTTTTTTTGTTTAAAAAATGCTTTTATTGTGTACAACTTAAATAAATAAATTAAAAGTATACATATTGGGTATCGCCGCTTCCGTAAGAACCTGCTGTATAAAAATATCACATCAACTAACCCCTCAGGTAAACACCGTAAAAAAAGTTTTTTAAAAATGTGCTACCAAAAAAATTTTTTTTTGGTCACCTTACATCACTAAAAGTGCAAATCCAAGCGATCAAAAAGGCGTATTCCCTCAAAATAGTACCAATCTAACCGTCACCTCATCCCGCAAAAAATGAGCTCCTACTTAAGACAATCGCCCAACAAATAAAAAAAAATATAGCTCTCAGACTATGGATACACTAAAACATGATTTTTTCTTTTGTTTCAAAAATGATATAATTGTGTAAAATTTACATAAATAAAAAAAAGTATATACAGACGTGGACAAAATTGTTGGTACCCTTTGGTCAATGAAAGAAAAAGTCACAATGGTCACAGAAATAACTTTAATCTGACAAAAGTAATAATAAATTAAAATTCTATAAATGTTAACCAATGAAAGTCAGACATTGTTTTTCAACCATGCTTCAACAGAATTATGTAAAAAAATAAACTCATGAAACAGGCATGGACAAAAATGATGGTACCCCTAGAAAACACAGAACATAATGTGACCAAAGGGACATGTTAATTCAAGGTGTGTCCACTAATTAGCATCACAGGTGTCTACAACCTTGTAATCAGCCATTGGGCCTATATATATGGCTCCAGGTAATCACTGTGTTGTTTGGTGATATGGTGTGTACCACACTCGACATGGACCAGAGGAAGCAAAGGAAAGAGCTGTCTCAAGAGATCAGAAAGAAAATTATAGACAAGCATGTTAAAGGTAAAGGCTATAAGACCATCTCCAAGCAACTAGATGTTCCTGTGAGTACAGTTGCACATATTATTCATAAGTTTAAGATCCATGGGACTGTAGCCAACCTCCCTGGACGTGGCCGCAGGAGGAAAATTGATGACAAATCTAAGAGACGGATAATCCGAATGGTAACAAAAGAGCCTAGAAAGACTTCTAAAGAGATTCAAGGTGAACTTCATGCTCAAGGAACATCAGTGTCAGATCGCACCATCCGTCGTTGTTTGAGCCAAAGTGGACTACATGGGAGACGACCAAGGAGGACACCATTGTTGAAAACGAATCATAAAAAAGCAAGACTGGAATATGCCAAACTACATGTTGACAAGCCACAAAGCTTCTGGGAGAATGTCCTGTGGACAGATGAGACAAAAATCGAAGTTTTTGCCAAGGCACATCAGCTGTATGTTCACAGACGAAAAAATGAAGCATATCAAGAAAAGAACACTGTCCCTACTGTGAAACATGGAGGAGGCTCTGTTATGTTCTGGGGCTGCTTTGCTGCGTCTGGCACAGGGTGTCTTGAATCTGTGCAGGGTACAATGAAATCTCAAGACTATCAAGGAATTCTAGAGAGAAATGTACTAGCCAGTGTCAGAAAGCTTGGTCTCAGTCGCAGGTCATGGGTCTTGCAACAGGACAATGACCCAAAACACACCGCTAAAAACACCCAAGAATGGCTAAGAGGAAAAAATTGGACTATTCTAAAGTGGCCTTCTATGAGCCCTGACCTCAATCCTATTGAGCATCTTTGGAAGGAGCTGAAACATGCAGTCTGGAAAAGGCACCCTTCAAACCGGACACAACTGGAGCAGTTTGCTCATGAGGAGTGGGCCAAAATACCTGCTGAGAGGTGCAGATGTCTCATTGACAGTTACAGGAAGCGTTTGATTGCAGTGATTGCCTCAAAAGGTTGCGCAACAAAATATTAAGTTAGGGGTACCATCATTTTTGTCCATGCCTGTTTCATGAGTTTATTTTTTTACATAATTCTGTTGAAGCATGGTTGAAAAACAATGTCTGACTTTCATTGGTTAACATTTATAGAATTTTAATTTATTATTACTTTTGTCAGATTAAAGTTATTTCTGTGACCATTGTGACTTTTTCTTTCATTGACCAAAGGGTACCAACAATTTTGTCCACGTCTGTATATTAGGTATCGCCACATCTGTAAGAACCTGCTGTATAAAAATATCACATGACCTAACCGCTCATGTGAACACCGTAAAAAATAAAAAGTGTGTCACCCAAAAAATTTATTGTCACCTTACATCACATAACGTGTAATAACAAGCTATCAAAAAGTCATATGCACCCTAAAATAGTACCAATCAAACAGACATCTCATACCACTAAAAATGAGAGCCTACCTAAGATAATCGCCCAAAAAAAAAATATATAAACTGTGGCTCTCAGAATATGCAGACACTAAAACATGATTTTTTTCTAAAATGCTTTATTATGTAAAACTGAAACAAACAACCAAAAACAGTACACATATTTGGTATTGTCGCATCCGTAACAACCTGCTCTATAAAAATACCACATGATCTAACCTGTCAGATGAACACTGTAAATAACGGTGCCAAAACAGCTATTTTTTGTTACCTTGCCTCACAAAAAGTGTAATATAGAGCAAACAAAAATCATACCTTCCCTAAAATAGTACCAACAAAACTGCCACCTTATCCCATAGTTTTCAAAATGGGGTAATTTTTGGGGAGTTTCTTCTCTAGGGGTGCATCAGGGGGGCTTCAAATGTGACATGGCAGCTTAAAATTATTCCAGTGAAACCTGCCTTTCAAAAACAATATGGCGTTCCTTTCCTTCTGCGCCTTGCCATGTGCCCGTACAGCAGTTTACGACCACATATGGGGTGTTTCTGTAAACTACAGAATCAGGGCCATAAATATTGAATTTTGTTTGGCTGTTAACCCTTGCTTTGTTAGTGGATATAAACGATTAAAATGGAAAATCTGCCCAAAAATTTTAATTCTGACATTTCATCTCCATTTTCCATTAACTCTTGTGGAATACCTAAAGGGTTAACCAAGTTTGTAAAATCAATTTTAAATACCTTGAGGGGTGTAGTTTCTAAAATGAGGTCATTTTTAGGTGGTTTCTATTATGTAAGCCTCGCAAAGTGACTTCAGAACTGAACTAGTCTAAACAGAACTGAATTTAATTTTTTTTCTTCTAAACTTTTAAGCTTTCTAACGTTCTTAAAAAATAAAATGACATTCACAAAATAATCCGAACATGAAATAGACATATGGGGAATGTAAAGTAATAACTATTTTTGGAGTTATTACTATCTATTATAAAAGTAGAGAAATTGAAAATTTGCAAATGTTTCCAAATTTTGGTTATTTTTTCATAAATAAAAATGAAAATTTTTGACTCAATTTTACCACTTTCATAAAGTACAATATGTGTCGAGAAAACAATCTCAGAATGGCCTGGATAAGTAAAAGCATTTAAAAGTTATTACCACATAGAGTGACATGTCAGATTTGCTAAAAATGGCCTGGGCAGAAAGGTAAAAAAAGGCTTGGTCCTGAAAGGGTTAAAAGTGCATTTCATAAACTCTATCCCCAATTTATTGACTCTTATGAGGTGGTTAAGTCATCAATTCTGTGTTATCAGATTCATTTTTAAAAATCATGACATGTTCCACAAATCTCTACTCAAACAATGTGTCACTTCTCCAATCCCTCCAGATGAGGTGCAGGGAGAGCTGGAGTACAAGGTCACTAAAATTGTAGATTCCAAGAGAGTACGACCACGTACAGGACAATACATGGTTCATTGGAAATGTGATGGGGCAGAGGAGAGGTCATGAGTTTCTGATAGGCATATGCATGCTGACAAATTAAGAAACTTCATGAAACTCATCTGGATAAGTAGTCCGTTGGTTAAAGTGTAACTGCCATTTCACTACCAAAAATGAAATTCCTAACAGATGTGATGCTGAAGGGAAGATATTCATGAAGCTTTATTTTTCAGTTAATTTTACCTTTCTGATGTCTGTATTCAGCCCTTGGCAACCCTATTGCTCTGTGCCTCTATATCAGCATCTTCCTAAGATGGCCTCTGCTGCACTTCCTGTGGTGATCTTTGCTTGGTCCTTGAGGCTATCCTGTATTTCCCTCACTTCCCATAAGCCCTTGCTCTCCTCACATAAACTAGCAGGACAAATCAGAATGCAGATAACCTCCCCCACTACCCCAAAGCAGTGTGTATCCTCTCACATACATCTAACCAGAGACAAACAAGACCAATCAGAATGCAGATATACTCCCCCACTACCCCAGAGCAGTGTGTATACTCTCACATACAGCTAACCAGAGACAGACAAGACCAATCAGAATGCAGATAACTTCTCCCACTACCCCAGAGCAGTGTGTATCCTCCCACATACAGCTAACCAGAGACAAGCCCTGCAATTACATGAAATCAGTAAGAAAGCATTTGTTTTAGCCTCTTAATAGTCACCTGTCAGCTCTGCAGCTGCTCCCTCATTCTACTCCACCCTGACAGGGAAATGGGAGGGGGGGGGGGGGGGCTACTTTAGCTGCTCATATCTCTCGTTTGGTACCAGCAGATATTGTTTGAAAACTGACATTGCAAGCTTTCAGACAATACCAGAATGACAGCAATCTGTTCAGTACAGGGGAAGATATCACTGATAGAAATTGGGATGCAGTGAATATAGCTGTAAGTGAAAATAAAAGCAGATTTTACCCATGATTATTCCCGACTCGATTTCTAACAGGACTTTAGCTCTGGTCTCTGGCCTGGAATGTCAGCTTTCAAACAAGACCAGTTGCATGTTTTTAGCTGCTACCATTCAGGAGAAAGCAGCATGTAAAGCAGCCCTCCCCCTCCACTTTCTGCCTGAGCTCAGGCACTCAGGGCCGTGCTCCTCCTCCCAGTGCTCTCCCCCGCATTCAGGACTGTGCTCCTCCTCCCAGTGCTCTCCCCAGGACTCAGGACTGTGCTCCTTCTCCCAGTGCTCTCCCCAGCACTCAGGGTTGTGCTCCTCCTCCCAGTGCTCTCCCCAGCACTCAGGGCTGTGCTCCTCCTCCCAGTGCTCTCCCCAGCACTCAGGGCTGTGCTGCTCCTCCCAGTGCTCTCCCCAGCACTCAGGGCTGTGCTGCTCCTCCCAGTGCTCTCCCCAGCACTCAGGGCTGTGCTGCTCCTCCCAGTGCTCTCCCCAGCACTCAGGGTTGTGCTCCTCCTCCCAGTGCTCTCCCCAGCACTCAGGGCAGTGCTCCTCCTCCCAGTGCTCTCCCCGACACTCAGGGCTGTGCTCCTCCTCCCAGTGCTCTCCCCGGCACTCAGGGCTGTGCTCCTCCTCCCAGTGCTCTCCCCGGCACTCAGGGCTGTGCTCCTCCTCCCAGTGCTCTCCCCAGCACTCAGGGCTGTGCTCCTCCTCCCAGTGCTCTTCCTCCCAGTGCTCTCCCCCGCATTCAGGACTGTGCTCCTCCTCCCAGTGCTCTCCCCAGGACTCAGGACTGTGCTCCTTCTCCCAGTGCTCTCCCCAGCACTCAGGGCTGTGCTCCTTCTCCCAGTGCTCTCCCCAGCACTCAGGGCTGTGCTCCTCCTCCCAGTGCTCTCCCCAGCACTCAGGGTTGTGCTCCTCCTCCCAGTGCTCTCCCCAGCACTCAGGGCTGTGCTGCTCCTCCCAGTGCTCTCCCCAGCACTCAGGGTTGTGCTCCTCCTCCCAGTGCTCTCCCCAGCACTCAGGGCGGTGCTCCTCCTCCCAGTGCTCTCCCCAGCACTCAGGGCGGTGCTCCTCCTCCCAGTGCTCTCCCCGACACTCAGGGCTGTGCTCCTCCTCCCAGTGCTCTCCCCGACACTCAGGGCTGTGCTCCTCCTCCCAGTGCTCTCCCCGTCACTCAGGGCTGTGCTCCTCCTCCTGCTCCTGCTTAGAACATGTTAGCCTACTGTATGTTATTCATGATTGCACTTTATGTAATGCTGTAGTCTGATGGCATGTATATTCTTATTTGTTCCTCAATTTCACCCTAATCCTACATCCAGTAAATAAAGCAACAGACTTCCACCCAGTCTCTTTTTTTTGGCTAGCAGGAAGGTGTTTAACTGCCTGTCAAACTCCACATAGTCCCCAGGAATACATGAAGTGGGGACAGGACATACACCACACTTCAGCATCATCTTGAGGACATAGAGAATAGAAACCAGTGCAAAAATCTTTGTATCTGATAATTCAGTCTCCAACAATCTATTTTCCACAATCAATCTTCAACATCCTATTGGGGCATCCCCTGCATATCCACATTGAAATGAACTAAGCTAACAAGGCTCTCCCCCCTCCTAACCCAGATGGTTTAAGAGTCTGATATATAATTTGCTGGATACAGTTCTATGCCAATAAAGAACAGATTGTACAACAAGCCTAAAAGCAACAATCCCTTTCCTATAATAGAGCACAGTTCCATATACCACAAGATCTTTCCCAGCATATATTGTTGCAACGTGTCACCCTAAAACTACTGCTAGACTTGCTTCTGGACAAAGGAATCTTTCATCGCTCAGAATTCCACTTCGCTCTTGTCATGGTCTTGGTCTTACCTTCTTACTGTTCTCCTTCGTTTGACATGTGCTGGCGGCCATCTTGGTTTCTGGGTTTCTTGTAGCCTCCCACCCTGCGGCTTCTCCTTCCCACTGGGAGGAGCTGGATGCCTAGCTCATATATATAGGAGGTCTGTGGCTTCAGTTCCTTGCTTGGTCCTCCTGTGTTCACATGCTTCTAAGACTGCTGCTGCTTCTGGTTTCCGATCCTGGCCTCGTCTGACTACCCCGTTGGTTCCTGATCCTGGCTTCGTCTGACTACCCTGCTGGTTCCTGATCCTGGCTTCGTCTGACTACCCTGCTGGTTCCTGATCCTGGCTTCGTCTGACTACCCTGCTGGTTCCTGATCCTGGCTTCGTCTGACTACCCTGCTGGTTCCTGATCCTGGCTTCGTCTGACTACCCTTCTGGTTCCTGACCTCTGTCTACGCAAGACCCTGCTTCGGTTTAGCCATCCGTTTGGACTTTTGCTTACGGCTTGTTTTTCAATAAAGCCTTCTTATTTCCACTTATCTCTTGTTGTACGTCTGGTTCATGGTTCCATGACAGCTCTTCTACTCAGAAATAGGTGGGGTTCAGCCATCTTGCTTCTGTGATCTTGGCAGCCTGGCCATTGATGGTAATTTCCTATTTTGCTGGATCTAGATTCCTTAGATCTCCTTTGGACTCTTCAGATCCGAAAGATGGTCTTACCAAATAAAGGTGGCCTTGATTTCCTGCTGAGTGTCCTGCAACATCTCCTATGATACTGGTCTGCACTGCTTGAGGACTAGTCTAGTCATAAAGGTTTATACATTAAGGGGGTAATTTACTAATCTGAAATACGCCTAAATTAGGCGTATTTCAGGCGCAGATGGCAGCGCAAAAGTTAGACAGCGCATGTAGGAGCACAGACTTCTCCTCAAACAGCTCATCGGGGGTTCCGGCTATTGGGCCCCTACTGATCTGATATTGATGACCAATCCTGAGGATAGGTCATCAATATAAACTAGATGGTGTCATTTCTGAAGAAACCACAGGATATTGGCTTGAAATCTGATTGGCTGTTTGTGGCTCCACCCACTTTTTAAAATTTAAACCCAAGTCACCCAATGACTGACTGTGCCAAATTTGAGGACTCTGCCATTAACAGTCAAAATTTAAATTTTCCCATATAAAACGAATGGCTGAAATGTGATTGTCTGTTAAAGGCTCCACCCACTATTCCTAAATTCTAATCACACTCACCCAGTGAACCATGGTGCCAGTTTGGGGACTCTGGCTTTCATATTGTAATAATAACAGCTTTTTACATTTTTCTCATTGAAGTCAATAGGGAAAATCTGATTGGTTGTTTGTGGCTCCGCCCACTTTTTAAAATTTGAATTCTTTTCACTCAGTAACCGAATGTTTAAAGACCCTGCCATTAACAGTGTAAGAATGGCAGCAATTTAAATATTCCTATTGAATAGCACTAGGTAATATTTGATTGGCTGTTTTAAGCTCTGCCCAGTTTTTCAAATTTTAAGCCCAGTCACGGTCTGTGCCAAGATTGGGGCCTCTGTGTAAAACTGTGAGAATGGCAGTATTTGAAAGTTTTACTTTGCAGTCAATAAGTGAAATCTGATTGGCTGTTTTAGGCCCCACCCACTTTTCCTAAATTTTGACCGCAGTCACCCAGTGAGTAATTGTGCTAAATTTGGGACATTTGACATTTAAGCTGTAATAATAGCAGCAATTTATCTGCTTTTCATTAAGGTCAATGGCTGAAATCTGATTGGCTGTTGCCCCGCCCCTTTTTTCCCTAATTGTGAACCATAGTCACCCAGTGATTAAAATTTTAAGGTTTCGGAATTATGGCATTTCACGTGTAAAAATGGCAACAGTTTTATTGTTTTCTATTGAATATCAATGAGTGAAATTTAATTGTTTTTTGGTGGCTCCGCCCACTTTTTCTAATTTTGCAGTGAAAACACCCAATGACTACATTTGTGATATTTGAGGTCCATGACATCAATAATCTGAGAATGGCAGCATTTTTAGTTTTTCCCATTTAAATCAATCAAATAAATCTGATTGGTTGTTTTTGGCCCTGCCCACTTTTCAGAATTTGAATCCCAGTCCTCCAGTAACCATTTGTGCCAAGTTTCAGAACCCTGCCTAGTTTGGGTGCTGTGGCTTCCTGCTTGCATCACTTCCTGTCAGCTGACCAGTGTGACATCATCTCAGGTCCTGGAAGGTGAGAGCTGCAGGAAAGGTGTGGAGGCAGGGCCTGGAGGCCAACGGTGTTTGCCGGGGGGAGCGCTGCCCTTTCCCCAGGGGGTGGCGTTCTCTCCCGGTATGGACACCCAGGCTGCGGCCGTCCGGCGTTCTATATCGGGCGGCCGCAACAGTGGCATGGCGATGGAAGCAGTGGATCTGACACAGGATACGCCTGCACCTGTGGTGTATGAAGTGGAGGTGGAAATTGAAGGCACAGAGAGACCATGCAGTCCTGAGACATTGGACACAGCGTCTGAAGGTATGCAACGATCGGGGGTAGTGTCGCAGCCAGGAGGAGGTAAGCGACATGGGACCTTTGTGAACATTTTGCAATCCAGCGCCCCAGAGAGGAGCGCAGTGGGAAGGATTGGCCCGGAGACCCGACTCTCGGGGAAGACGCGGGGAAATATTAAAAAAGGCAGTAGCTTGGACTCGACCCTTGACCAGGCCGGCGTCCATGTGGTTAAGCCCTGTAATGCAAAAATGTCCACTGCTGAACAAGTGGTGGGCAAGGTTAAAAAAGGTTTTGCTGCTGAACAAGCAGCGCGGAGGGTGGCTGGCCCTAAAGTGTTAATGGACAAAGAGATGGGAAAGATGCCGGTAAAGGAGTCTAGAAATGTGATTTCCAGGGTCAGTGGAGCAAGTATATCTCGCCCTGGAGAGTCTGGTTTGTCTCACCTAGGTGGGGCTGGTATGGATGTGACCAAGGTGATCCGCAACTGGGGTGTGCAAGGCCCCACAGATACTGCAGACATTTTTGCTTCAAGAGTGGTTTTTTATTTAAAGCTATATGATGAAATTAAAAAAGACTTGAGAAAAGTTAAATTGGAACAAAAAAATATGAAGCTACAGGAGGGCTTATTGCCTAAGCGTAAAAAAACTTTTCTCTCCTCTAAGCTGGATAAGCTAGAGGAGGAGATAATGACACTGGAAGAAAGGAAACTGGCCATAAAAAAAAATGGCGGTCCATTTATGGAAAAATTCCAAAATGATAAACGGTTTAAAAACATGTCAGATGCTGAGTCTGGCTCTCCTGGTCCGTCAGGGCTGCGGATCAGGAGCCCGAGAAAAACAGTAATGGCTGAAAACTCTGGGCAGGACTCCTTGCCAGCAGGGCAGGGGGAACCCTCTTGGAGTCAGGGAGCAGCCTCCGGGGATGAAGGTGAGTCTGGTGGTTTGATATTGCAGAGCATCAGGCAGCTGGAATCCCCGGTAGGTAGGCTCTATTTTGGAGATGAGGAGATACCTGAAGAGGAGAAAGTAAAGGAGAAAAAAAAAAATAGAACCAAAGTTGTGGAGAGAGAGGTGTTGGTGTATGGCCCTTCAAACACTTCAAAACCCGCTGCTGAGCCCAGCCTAGCTCCTGATGTGGAGCTAGGTTGTACAGAGCGGGAGATTATGGCTGCGGACAAGGTAAAGACGGACGAGGTGAGGGCGGACAAGGACGCGAAAAGGGCGGACAAGGTTGCGAAAAGGGCGGACAAGGTGGCTCCTTCTGCGGTAGTTGTGGCTCCTTCTGCGGGGGTGGTGGTGCCTGCAAAGGCACCACTAAGGTCAGGAGAGCCAAGTGGGGAGAATCCGGCCAGTCTAGGGGGAGTGAGTGGTGGTTCCCGGGGTAAAAGTGATAAGCATGTGGTGAAAAGTGGAGTGAACGAGGTAAAAAGAGATATGAAAGGTAGTATGAAAGAAGGGGAGAATGGAGTCAGTGATGCAGGACCAAGTGTGGATGCAAGTGTGGATGCAAGTGGGAATACAAAAGTAAGTGAAAATATGGAAGTGAGTGGAAATGATGTAAGTGGGAATGTTGTAGGCGGTGAAAATGTGGATATGGAAGAATATGATGAAAGGATTTTGACTGCTGAGGATATGGAGAAATTGAGAAAAGAGGAGGAGGAGGAAGAAAGGGTGAGACAGGGAAAAAATGCAAAACGTACGTTTTCAAATATCGTTCAGCAGGGAACAAGGGACTCTTTGCCCACAGGATCTGGCAAGGGTAACTTGCAACGGCGCTTCTTGGGGGCCTTGAAAGAGGGTGCAGAGACCTCCATACAAGTAGAGGGTGAATCGGTTGACCTGTCTTTCTGGACGGAGAGACACGGGCTGAGAACCTTCCGAGAGCATAAAGGGGGTGAGACCGTCTGGACTCACCCCACACCCGGGGGGGACCGTAGGAATGTGGCCCGTCTGTTTTGGAAAGATAAGGAAGCAACACCTTCTAGGAAGACTGTTGTGGAGCTTTTCCTGCAGATGGGTTTTGAGGCGAAAGACATCTATGCCCTCATCCATCCCTACGGGACCAAGTTCTTTGATGTTAGCTTTGTCCGACTAGAGGGGCTTGAGCTCTTCTGGTCCAGATATGAGCTGATAAAGAGCACCCCGGAGTGGCAGGGTTTTGCCGTCCAGGCTATCACCCGCCAGAACAAGGTGAAGAAAGTGACTGTGTTAACTTGTAATGAGTCTCTTTCTAGTGTAGACATAGCGACCTGGCTGGGTCGCTACGGTGAAGTGGGCTACCCAGCCAAGGTCCTGGACGAGCTCAGTATTTGGTCTGGGGCCTGGACCTTTAACATGATGTTGAGGGCCCAGGGAAATTCTGTTACCCATATCCCCTCCTCGGCCTTCATAGGGAGGGATCGGATAATGTTTTTTTACCAGGGGCAGCCAAAAGGTCTGCCACAGGTGCGGCGACCCCACACACTTCAGTGCACAATGTAAGACCCAGAGGTGCGTGAGGTGTGGAGGGAGTGACCATCTTGCCGCAACCTGTCGGAAGATCAGGTGTAACCTGTGTGGAGACCTGGGTCACCCGTTTAGTCGCTGTCCGCTTGCCTTTGCCAACCAGGCTCAGGGACAGGCTCAGAACCAGGCAGATACTAGCCGCAAGGCTGGGCCTGCAGTTGGTGAAGAGTCTGCTGCCGGGACTGGGCTGGCTGGTGAGGGGACAAGTGTCGGGGATCCCAGCACTGGAGGAAGCAAAAAGGATTCCGATAAGGTAAAAAAAATTACGGCAGCTAGTGCCAGGCGGCAGGAACAACGCCGCAAACAGAGGGAGCAGGAGGCAGCTGATCCCTCAACTGGTACCCTAGTTGAGAATCCGGCCAATAGTGGCCAAGATGACAGAGATGATGATGATGGGAACCCCGGAGTTCATCCCGAAGAGGCCAACCTCTCCGCTGTCTCTGTCTCCTCAGGTGGGGATAGTGTGGATGAGGAGGACAGTGAATGGTTGGTGAGGAGGAGTAACAAGCAGGGTAAGAAGAGAAACAGCAAGAGAGAGGGCAGGAAGGCCTCTCTTGAGTGGGATCCGTCCATCCCACTCTCCCTTGACCAGATACCAAGGAAGGTTTCGGCTGGTGCCCCTCTTGTGGAGGTCTCCAACCGGTATGGCGTCCTAAGCGATACCTCCGAGGCTGGCTTGGCTGAGGGGGAAGCGAGGGATAAAGTGCCGGAGGGTGAAAAGGCCTCCTCGCGGGTTGCCGGGCCTTGCCCTTCAGAGAGGAAACCTTCTGGAGGGGGGGCCAAGTCAGATCCTGTGGGCAAAGAGAAATGTGATATGGATGTCTCCAAATGCCTGAAAAGGCAGAAAGAAAGTGAGGAGTCAGATGGTTGTGATGGTGAGGGTGGCGGTGGGGTTAAGAAGAAAGCTATCTAGTTCAATCACTTATGATGGCGGAACTCACCCTGTTGACGCTAGCAAGCATTAACGTTGCTAGCATTAAGTCAGACGTGGCTCGTTATGTGGCCTTTGATTTTTTCAGCCATTTTGATGCTGATATTTTATTTTTGCAAGAGACCTGGTTGACTTCCATGGAGTTGATGAAGAAAGCAAAGAGAGAGTGAAGGCATGGTCCATCTTTCTGGTCTCTTGCGGCCAAACCACGTAGCGGGGTAGCGGTACTTTTTAAAACCGCTGGAAGAGTGGAATGCAGGAAAGTAATTGAACTAGAAATGGGAAGGTGCCTGATCCTGGATGTGCTCATGGGAGGACAAGAGCTGAGGCTATTTAACATCTATGGTCCACAAACCAAGTGGGACCGTAAATGTCTTCTCATGAGGATTAAACCTTACCTTTTTTCAAGCCGTCAGGTGATCTTTGGTGGAGACTTCAACAATGTGACAAGAGTCTGTGATAGGGGAGGCTCCAAAGTCAGGCTGGATACTGATAGCGTCGTATTGATAAGATAGTTGAGGAAGCTAGTCTGGTGGATGATAACTTAAAGCATAAGCCAGACCACTTGGACTTTACCTTTCATCGAGGTAGTCAAAGGTCTAGGATAGATAGGTTTCATTTGAAGGGGGAAGCGGTTTTCTCGGTTTTAAAAACGGAGGAAGTGGTTTTCTCCGATCGCTGTTTAATTTGTTTTTCTTTGAATGTTGCAGAGACCCCCTGTATGGGCATAGGTTTGGTGAAGTTGAATTCATCTCTCCTGGAAGATGCGACAATAAGACAATAGTTAGTGGACCTCTGCAACAGTAAGTCAGAGTGGTGGGAGATGTTTAAAACAAGGACGGCAAGGTTTTTCCGAGAGCTTTCTTACCTCAGGTCCCAGGACAGAAATAATCTGTACCAGGAACTGAGGAAGAAACTTGAAAGTCTGGTCTCGACGGGAGTTGGCCGTGAGGATATCTCTCGTGTGAAGTCCTTACTTAAGAGGTGTCAGTACGATAGGTACGCATCTTTGGTTGTCGAGAGGGATTTCGGGAAGTACCGCTCGCCCAACCCTTACGGCAACTGTAAGATTTCAGTAAAACGTAAGCTGGTGACAGGCCTGATTGATAGTACAGGATCCCTGAATAGGTCCAAATCAGGGATCCTGGAGGTGGTCAGGTCTTTCTACTCTCACCTCTTGGGTAGGAAAGAACTAGATAGAGATAAGTTTTCAGCTTTCTTTGCTGAAGCTGTTCCCAAGGCAGGAATGGACCCCTCTCTTGACGTTTTGTCTGAACCAATCAGGGACGAGGAAGTGAGACTGGTCATTGAAGGGCTTAGGCCCAAGAAATCGCCAGGTCCAGATGGCTTCAAATCTGAGTGGTACAGGACTTTCAAGGAACAGTTAGTTCTTCCTTTGACTGAGGTCTTTAATAAGCGTCTTTCCTCGGGCACTTTACCAAAGTCAATGGGTAAGTCAGCCCTGATTATTCTGTCAAAGGGCAAAGATCCATCCCGTATTGAGAATTGGAGACCCATATCGCTTCTCAATATGGACAGAAAGATCCTGACAAAAATACTTTTTAATAGATTGGTAAAGTTTGCACCGAAACTTCTTTCAGGGGCTTAGCAATGCACAGTTCCCGGTCGGAGTATTTTTAGCGCCGTTCTCAGTGTCCGAGAGACCGTGGAGCGAGGCAGGGCGGGCTTTTGGAAAGGGTTTCTTTTGCCTTTGGATCAGTCTAAAGATTTTGACCGGGTGAACCACGAGTACCTGTGGTCCGTCCTTTTGTGGTACGGTCTGCCGGGGAGGTTTGAGAATTGGCTAAAGGCTTTGTACAAAGGGGCTGAGAGTTTCCCGGTGGATAATGGTTGGTCAGGAAAGCCCTTCGAGGTGACTTCCGGTGTCCGTCAAGGATATCCCTTAAGCCCCTTGCTGTATGTGTTTGCGATTGATGCCTTCATAAGAAGGGTAGATCGTGGACCGTTAGCAGGGGTGGGGATGGAACTGGTGGGGGCAAGGGGGCCGTCTTTGAGGGTGGTAGCGTATGTGGATGATGTCACCATTTTCGCCTCTTCTGGTGAGGAGGTGGGGTGGGTGATGTCGGTAGTGGACCGCTATTCAGAGGTTTCTGGGTCTCAGATCAACCGTGAAAAATGCGAAGCTCTCTGGTTGGGAGAAGGTGTCACGGATGGTGTTGCAGAAAGCTAGAACTTATAAATAAACATCCGACTGGCTTGATCCCAAACTAAGGAGCATATGGGTGAGCCCTATAAAACCCCTAGAGCTCTCCCTGACTGGTATGCCCATGCAAAGGTCTTTATGGTAGACGATTGCATGCCCACGTACCTAATACTATGTGACACCCGAAAACCCTATAATAGTGAGGGGACATGACCACCGGCTCCCTGCACTTAATACGGACATAGTCAGGGTCACCTAGAATCAAGCCAGAAAGGAAATAAAGGAAACAGACTTATCTGAGGAATCAGCAGTAGCAGCATCCAGCAGTGAACAACTCATCCAGGAAGAAATATAAAACGCAAAGTGAGGCAGTATGGGAGGGAATATAAAGGGAGACAATTAATGTAAAATAGGTGACAGCTGGGAGAAGGAAAGGAGATGACAAAGTGAAACCAAATCAAAGAACGTCATGCAAGAGGTAGAGAAGAACGTCTAACAGACCTTCTCACAGAACTGGCGGTGACAGTACCCCTCCCTCTACGGGTGGACTCCGGACACTCAGAGCCCACCTTCTCAGGATGAGACCTATGGAAAGCCCTGATGAGACGAGTGGCCTTAATGTCCCCCACTGAGACCCACATCCTCTCCTCGGGACCATAACCCTCCCAATGAACGAGGTACTAGAGAGAACTGCGGATAATGCGAGAATCCACAATCCTAGAGATCTGAAATTCAAGATTACCATCAACAACAATCGGAGGAGGAGGCAAAGAGGCGGGTACAGTCAGTTGGACATAAGGTTTTAATAGGGACCTGTGAAAAACATTATGGATCTTCTAAGTCTGAGGAAGATCAAGACGGAAGGCAACGGGATTGATGACGGACAAGATCTTGTAAGGCCCCATAAACTTAGGACCCAACTTTCAGGAGGGAACCTTCAGTTTGATATTCTTTGTAGACAACCACACCAGATCACCCACATTTAGGTCCGGACCAGGCACACGTCTCTTATCCGCTTATATCTCTCACTCATCCTCTTCAGATTACCCTGAATCTTTTGCCAAATAAATGACAAAGACAAGGACAATCTCTCCTCATCAGGTAAAACAGAAGACCCCTCTCCAGAGAATGTCCCAAACTGCGGATGAAACCCATATGCACCACAAAATGGTGACTTATCAGAGGACTCCTGGCGATGGGTTTTTAAAGCAAACTCAGCAAGGGACAAAAAAAGAACACCAATCCTCCTGATTCTCCGCCACAAAACAGCGCAGATATGTCTCCAGATTCTGATTGACGTGTTCGGTCTGACCATTCGACTGCGGGTGAAAAGCAGAAGAGAATGACAACCAAACCCCCAAGCGAGAACAGAAGACCTTCCAGAATCTGAAAACAAATTGCGTGCCCCTATCAGAAACGATGTCTGAAGGAATGCCATGCAATTTAACAATGTGATCAACAAACGCTTGCGCCAGCGTCTTAGCATTGGGTAACCCAGGAAAGGGAATAAAAAGCGCCATTTTGCTAAAAAGGTCCACTACTACCAGAATCACAGTCTTCCCCGAGGAACAAGGCAGGTCCGTAATGATGTCCATGGACAGATGCGTCCAAGGACGGTAAGGAATGGGTAACGGGAGGAGAGAACCCGATGGCCGTGACTGAGGGACATTGGCACGAGCGCAGGTCTCGCAGGCTGGAACAAAACCCTCAACCGTCTTACGAAGAGCCGGCCACCAGAATCTCCGAGCAATGAGATCCACTGTGGCTCTGCTCCCTGGGTGCCCAGCAAGGACAGTATCGTGGTGCTCCTTGAAAACCTTGTGTCGTAAAGCGAGAGGCACAAACAACCTCCCAGGGGGACAAAGATCAGGAGCCTCTGCCTGGGCTGCCTGAACCTCTGCCTCCAAATCAGGATAAAGAGCAGAGACGAACACCCCTTCAGCCAAAATGGGACCTGGGTCTTCAAAGTTCCCCCCCCACCGGAAAACAACGTGACAGGGCATCCGCCTTCACATTTTTAACCCCAGGGAGGAACGCAACAACAAAATTAAACCTAGAAAAGAACAAAGACCATCTGGCCTGTCTCGGGTTCAGACGCTTGGCCGATTACAAGTAGGCCAGATTCTTATGGTAGGTAAACACGGTAATAGGGTGTCTGGCTCTCTCTAACCAATGGCGCCATTCCTCAAAAGCTAATTTGATGGCCAACAATTCCCTATCTCCCACATCGTAATATCTCTGCAGAGGAGTTTCCTTGAGAAAAAGGCACACAGTCGCCATTTGGCAGGAGAGGGACCCTGAGACAAGACCGCACCCACACCCACCTCAGAAGCGTCCACCTCAACAATAAAAGGTAGAGAGACATCAGGTTGTACCAAAATGGGAGCGGAAGCAAAACTCTCTTTGATACTAGAAAAGGCTTTAAGCACATCTACCGACCACGAAGAAAAATCTACCCCCTTTTTAGTCATATCAGTGAGTGGCTTAACAACAGAGGAATAATTCAAAATTAACTTTCTGTAATAATTGGCAAAACCCAAAAACCGCATCAGCGCCTTCTGATTCTCAGGAAGCTCCCAATCAAGCACAGCGCTGACCTTCTCAGGGTCCATGCAAAAACCAGAAGCGGAGAGAAGAAAACCAAGAAGCTGAATCTCCGGAGCCGCAAACGCACATTTTTCCAGTTTAGCGTACAATTTATTATCCCACAGAATCAGCAAGACCTGACGTAGGTGGTCTCGATGAGTCTTGAAATCAGGAGAAAAAAATCAAAATGTCATCCAGATACACCAGTACAAATTTCCCCATTAAATGATGAAAAATTATGTTCACAAAATGTTGGAAGACAGCCAGAGCATTCATCAAACCAAAGGGCATAACCAAATTCTTGAAATGACCCTCAGGGGTATTGAAGGCCGTTTTCCATTCGTCCCCTTTCCTGACCCTGACTAGGTTGTATGCCCCTCTCAAATCCAACTTAGAAAAAACCTTAGTCCCAACAATCTAGTTAAACAGGTCCGGGATCAGAGGAAGCGGATATGGGTCACAAATCGTGATACGGTTCAACTCCCTGAAATCCAGACAAGGTCTTAAAGAACCATCTTTTTTTTTAAACAAAAAAATAAAACAGCGGCAACAGGTGACTTCGAGGGTCGGATGTGTCCCTTTCAAAGGCTCTCAGAGATATAAGTACGCATAGCGACTCTTTCAGGTTGGGAGAGATTGTATAAACGTGATTTTGGCAGTTTGGCGCCTGGGATGAGATTAATAGGGCAGTCGTACTCCCGGTGCGGGGGCAACTCCTGGACACCACTCTCTGAAAACACATCCGAAAATTCAGAGAGAAAAGATGGCACAGTCTCGGTAGAAACCTCTGAAAGAGACGCCGTGAGGCAATTCTCTCTGCAAAACTCACTCCAACCATTTATTTGCCTTGCTTGCCAATCAATGGTGGGGTTATGTTTAGTGAGCCAGGGTAGCCCCAACACTAGACGAGTAGGTAATCCGCTTAAGACGAAACATGACATATCCTCAACATGAGCGTCACCCACAGTCAAATGGATATTGTGAACTATGCCCTTTAACGGTCTTTAAGAAAGTGAAGCGGAATCGATAGCAAAAAAAAGGTATATCCTTTTTCAAAGTGCATACCTGGAAACCATGCGTTATTGCAAATTGATTATCAATGAGATTGACAGCTATCTACAAAAATCTCACAAACAATGTTCTTGCTGTCTAGCGCCACCCTGGCAGGTAGGAGAAAACGGGAACTACAAGTAAATGGCAAACCTTCAATTTCCGCATCAACCTTGCCAATAGTAGCAAATGGAAAGTTTTTAGAGGGTTTTTTTCTTTTTGTTTTTCTTTTATTACCCTCAGAAAACTCCATGAATCTCCTAGAGGGGCAAACATTAGCCAAATGATTTATACCCCCACAACAGAAACAAACCCTCATCTGAGAGCTGAATCCTCTACTATCAGAGGCAAGCAAACCCAGCTGCATGGCCTCCTCCTCAGATGTCACGGCGGACTGGATCTCAGATACACAGACAACCAAATAAACAAGTATCTAGGCAAAATGCTGGGGAAAGGTCACCTCCTAGCAAATCACTGACTTCTCTCCCTACGCTGCTAAGCCCACATTCAGACCTTGAAGGTAGGAATAATGTGTCCTCGTGCCTGGACTACAAATACCCTAGAATCCCTGAGATGGTGAAAGGGGAGAAGGGGCAGAAGACACACAAACAGCCTAGACCGCAAATAATAAAAACAGAAACCAAACTTATCTGAGCTGGAACAGAAAATCCTTCCTTCCTTGAATCCAAGGCCAGACTGAATTTTATAACCCGCACGGCCCTCTGGGAGTGAAAGCAATTTAAGCCAATGACCCCACCCAGAGCACCTGAAGGAAGGCAGATCCAGCACGATTCCAAAACAAAACAAATGATTAGACACGTGCTGCCAATCTGACAGACCTCCGCAGACCGTCCGAACAGGGCATGACATCAGAGGGGATTGAGAGAGACTGAGACCCCTGCACACTGAATGAGACAGCCCCACTGTCCTTGGACTGAATATGACAGGAAGGAGTAGTCTCCTCTCTCTCTCTAAGACGCCTGTCAATAAGAACAGCTAGAGACATGGCAGATTCTAACGAGGCTGGTCTCTCATAAAAAGGTCAGAGACGTAAAGAAAAAAAGAGAGGGTTAGTTACTCTGCTACCGTAGAGGGTAACTCCGGACCAATATAGCACGGCGCCAAAGGTTGGATAGGCGGAAAGAGAAAAAGGCAATGGAAGATAGAGACACAGAGGCTGCCGGTGGTAAATGTCCGACCGGAGGATCCAGGCGGATAGAACAGTGTTTAAAATAGAAAAAGGAAATTTTTTACCACTCTAAAAGGCGCCACATGGGGCAGAGAAAAAAGGACCGTTAAACGATAAGAGCACTATAAAACTATCAATGAGATATATCTCATTAAATATAAAAAGCAAATGCATCTTTCAATCTTTCCGAAAGACCAAGGCAAAATTGACTTCGGAGTGCAGCATCATTCCAACTAGTATCAGCTGCCCATCTCCGAAATTCTGAACAATATATCTCTGTGGACTGTTTACCCTGACATAAAAGACGCAGTTTAGATTCAGCCAGAGCAATATGATCCGGGTCATCATATATCTGCCCCAGGGCTACAAAAAATTCATCCACCGATCGGATGGGCCGTGCCCCGACCGGCAGCGAAAAGGCCCAAGACTGAGCGTTATCCCTGAGCAGCGAGATGATAATCCCAACCCTCTGCTCCTCATCACCAGAGGAATGGGGAAGTAGGCGAAAATGGAGTTTGCAAGCCTCTCTAAAGCGAACAAAATTCTCACTACCCCCGGAGAACGTATCCGGAAGCGAGATCTTAGGCTCGGAACAAACTCCGTGAATGCCAGCAGAACCGGTCACCTGAAACTGAGACACAGTTTTACGGAGATCTGCTACCTCCAGCAAAAGACCTTGCATGTGGTCAATGAAGGCTTAAACCGGATCCATGCTTAAGACGGTTATGGCGGTTAATAATGTCACGGATGGTGTTGCAGAAAGCTGGAACTTATAAATAAACATCCGACTGGCTTGATCCCAAACTAAGGAGAATATGGGTGAGCCCTATAAAATCCCTAGAGCTCTCCCTGACTGCTATGCCCATGCAAAGGTCTTTATGGTAGACGATTGCATGCCCACGTACCTAATACTATGTGACACCTGAAAACCCTATAATAGTGAGGGGACACGACCACCGGCTCCCTGCACTTAATACGGACGGAGTCAGGGTCACCTAGAATCAAGCCAGAAAGGAAACACAAATAAAGGAAACAGACTTATCTGAGGAATCAGCAGAAGCAGCATCCAGCAGTGAACAACTCATCCAGGAAGAAGTATAAACCGCAAAGTGAGGCAGTATGGGAGGGAATATAAAGGGAGACAATTAGTGTAAATAGGTGACAGCTGGGAGAAGGAAAGGAGATGACAAAGTTAAACCAAAACAAAGAACGTCATGCAAGAGGTAGAGAAGAACGTCTAACAGACCTTCACACAGAACTGGCGGTGACAGAAGGAGTTTCTGCTTTTGATCTCCAGAGCACTCTCCCAGAGCCTCATAAAACTGTCAAAGTTCTCGGCATCAATTTTGGCCAGGATGAGGACCATCATCAGAAAAATTGGGAAGGCAGACTGAAAGATGTGGGTCAAAAGGTGGACAGCTGGAAGGGTTGGTCTTTGATCCTCAGGGAAAGGGTTTACCTGTGCAAGGCTTATCTGATCCCGGTACTATTGTACTTGAGCACTGTCTGTGTCCTGCCAGGCTCTCTCTGGGCAACGGTCTACAGCCCGTTTTTCCAGATGTTATGGGGAAAGAGGCTGAACCTAGTCAAGAGAGATGTCACTTACCGACCAAGGAGACTAGGTGGGTTGGATATGGTCAACCCAGTGGTATTCCTAACGAATACCTTCTTAAAAGCTAACATTGCAATCCTCTGGATGGAGAGGGCTCCTTGGTGGGTGAATTCCTGTAGGGAATGGTTTCGGCCCTTCTTCCAGGAATGGGAGACAGGAGGGCGTGTGAAAGACCTACGCCCGTCAAAGCAGAGATATCTCCAGGCTCATGTTGCCCCGGTCCTGAGAATTATAAAGCGATGGGGACTCGGGAGGGGAGAGATAGAGACCAAGTCGAGGTTCGCTTTTATTTTAAGGTCCTGTCTACCTTCTTCCAGCCTCCGTTGGCCTTGAGGGATTGCCCAAGTCGGGATCTAGAGGGGTTTACTTTATTAAATTCGGTGAGGATCCCCTTGAAAGTTTGGGATGTGGCTTGGCGCTGCTTCCATGGTAAGCTATATGTAAGGGATATTGTGAAGTGTAGAAACTCTGAGGAAAGGGGCTGTCCCCGGGAGGAGTGCGGTGCTGTGCTGGAAAGCATGGACCATTTCTTGCTCCACTGTCCTTTTAATATAGAGGTCTACAAAAGGGTGGGGACTTACCTAGGCTGGCTGCCCTATCCTATGCAGAGTGGGCCTATGGTGCGTTCAAAGATCTGGGTGGACAGGACCATTGCACTTTATTCCTAGTTAGCGCAGTGGTCAGGTATCACATTTGGTGCGCAAGGTGTCTAGTGTCGACGGGTTCTAAAGTCCTCCCAGTGGAGACGGTATATAGGAGCATCATGGATGACCTGGATAAAGGGCGCTCTCTTGATAACGAAAGGTTGGGTGGCCCTAAAGTCTTATCTGTGGAGGGGCTTTTGTTTCAGGGTACACTAACCGAGTAACTCTCAGCCCTGGTGGTGGGCTGGCATGACACTATTAGATTTTTTTTTTTTTTTTTGACGAAGCAGGATGGTTTGGTTTACAGGCACTGAACCATAGCTGAAAAGTTGGATTTTGTGTCACGTATTATATGATAAGTTTATTGTATATGTATGTAAGTTGACTATATAGGGACTTAATGTTTTGGGGTTAGTCAGGTTGGTAGGGGGGGTTTGGAGGGGGGGTTATGTATATATATTTATATATATATATGTGTGTGTGTGCATGATAAAAAAATTAAAAAATATGTATTTATTTTTTCTTACAAACCGGTCAGCCCCAGTCCGACTGGGGAGAACTATGGGACTGGAGAAGCCCACCCCACACCCCCCTTCTACATTCATAGTACCCATTCATGCACATCTATACACTATTTACATATCAACATATTTAGATAACCAAGACAAAACTAAAAGAATAAATAAATTAAAATACAACAATATATACACAGGACCTATCCATAACCCTAAATCTAACTTATAACCCATCACCCGTCCCCACATAACACACCAAACCGGTCTCCCACAGAAGTTCAAGAGCAATTAAAATTTTCTCATTGAAGTCAATAGGGAATATCTGATTGCTTGTTTGTGGCTCCTCCCACTTTTTAGAGTCCCCAAAATGTGACAGAAATTTTCAGGTTGACCCCATGACTAAGTGACCCAAGTTTGGGGAGTTGAACTTCAAAGCTGTACGAGTGGCAAAAGTTTACAATTTTTCAAAAATAGTCTATGGCAAAAAGTGGGGTCTTCGGGGGGCCGCCCAGGGGCCCGAGTGTGGGATCGGTTAACAAAGCACAAGCAACCTATTCGGATATGTGCCGAACAAGTGTGCAAAGTTTGGTAATTGTACTCCTAAAACTGTGGGAGGAGTAGCGTATAGAAAAGGATGTAACAGGAGAACAGGACGTCACTGGAGAACAGGACGTCACTGGAGAACAGGACGTCACTGGAGAACAGGACGTCACTGGAGAACAGGACGTCACTGGAGAACAGGACGTCACTGGAGAACAGGACGTCACTGGAGAACAGGACGTCACTGGAGAACAGGACGTCACAGGATGTTACAGGAGCAAAGCATGTTACAGAATAACAGGATTTAGCTATTTTCTATACGCTACTCCTCCCACAGTTTTAGGAGTACAATTACCAAACTTTGCACACTTGTTCGGCACATATCCGAATAGGTTGCTTGTGCTTTGTTAACCGATCCCACCCTCCGAGCCCCTGGAGCGGCCCCTCGAAGACCGCACTTTTTGCCATAGACTTTCATTGGAAAATTGTAAACTTTTGCCACTCGTACAGCTTTGAAGTTAAACTCACCAAACCTGGGTCACTTAGTCATGGTGGGAATTCTAAAAAGTGGGAAGAGCCACCAACAACCAATCAGATTTTCCCTATTGACTTCAATAAGAAAATTTTAATTGCTGTCATTCTCACAGTATTTAAGCCAGAGTACCCAAACTTGGCACCGTGTGTCACTGGGTGACTAAGGTTAAAATGTATAAAAAGTGGGCGAAGTCTACAACGGCTAATCAAATTTCAGCCATTTGTTTAAATGGGAAAATGTAAAACTGCCGCTGCTCTTGGACTGTTAATGGCAGGGTCCTCAAACTTGGCACAGTTGGTCACTGGAGGACTGGGATTAAAATTCTGAAAAGTGTCAAAAACAACCAATCAGATTTATTTGATTGATTTAACCTGTTTAGGACATAGGGCATACAGGTACGCCCCGATGTCCCGGTACTTAAGGACACAGGGCGTACCTGTACATCCTATGCATTTCCGATCATCGTCGCTCAGCGGGCGGTGATCGAAACCCGGTGCCTGCTCAAATCATTGAGCAGGCACCTTGGGTAAATGTCGGCAATCAATTCAGACCTGCGGTTTGCGTCTTTTACATGTTGGCGGCGGCGGGCAGCGGTGCTATAGGGTCCCCAAGGGGCTGTAGGGGGGACCCGATGGCATGGAAGGCAGCGTGATGCCTTCCTGAGGCATCGGCGCTGCCTTCCTGTGACGAGCTTGTGAGATACAGCCCCCTGGATCTCAATGGCCGGAAGCTAAATGAGTAATACACACTGTATTACTTATACAGCCAATGCATTCCAATACAGAAGTATTAGAATGAATTGTAAAGAATTAGACCCCCAAAAGTTTAAGTCCCAAAGTGGGACAAAAAAAAAAAAAAAAAAAGTAAAAAAAATAAAGTTTCCCCCCCAAACAATTAAAAGTTTCAAGTAAACAAAAACGTCATTTTCCCCATATTAGGTATCGCCGCATCCGTATCGACCGGCTCTATAAATATATCACATGACCTAACCCCTCAGATGAACACCGTAAAAAATAAAAACTGTGCTAAATAAAACATTTTTTGTCACCTTACATCACAAAAAGGTGTATGCCCACCAAAATAGTACCAATCTAACCGTCACCTCATCCCGCTAAAAATTAGCCCCTAAGACAATCGCCCAAAAAATAAAAAAAACTATGGCTCAGAATATGGAGACACTAAAACATAATTTTTTTGGTTTTAAAAAAGCTGTTATTGTGTAAAACTTACATAAATAAAAAAAAGTGTACATAATAGGTATCGCCATGTCCGTAATAACCTGCTCTCTAAAAATATTGCATTACCTAACCCCCTAGATGAACAACGGTAAAAAAAAGAACGGTGTAAAAAAAAGCTATTTTCTGTCACCTTAAATCACAAAAAGTGTAATAGCAAGCGATCAAAAAGTCATACGCACCTCAAAATAGTGCCAATCTAATCGGCATCTCATGCCGCAAAAATCATACCCTAACCAAGATAATCGCCCAAAAACAGAAAAAAAAAAAAAAACTAAGGCTCTCACACTATGGAGACACTAAAACATGATTTTTTTTATTTCAAAAATGAAATCATTGTGTAAAACGTACATAAATAAAAAAATAGTATACATATTAGGTATCGCCGCGTCCGTAACAACTTGGACTATAAAAATACCACATGATCTAACCTGTCAGATAAATGTTGTAAATAACAAAAAATAAAAACAATGCCAAAACAGCTATTTCTTGTTACCTTGCCTCACAAAAAGTGTATATAGAACAACCAAAAATCATATGTACCCTGAACTAGTACCAACAAAACTGCCACCCTATCCTGTAGTTTCTAAAATGGGGTCACTTTTTTGGGAGTTTCTACTCTAGGGGTGCATCAGGGGGGCTTCAAATAGGACATGGTGTCAAAAAAACAGTCCAGCAAAATCTGCCTTCCAAAAACCGTATGGCATTCCCTTCCTTCTGCGCCCTGCCGTGTGCCCATACAGCGGTTTACGACCACATATGGGGTGTTTCTGTAAACTACAGAATCAAAGCCATAAATATTAAGTTTTGTTTGGCTGTTAACCCTTGTTTCGTAACTGGAAAAAAATTATTAAAATGGAAAATCTGCCAAAAAAGTGAAATTTTGAAATTGTATCTCTATTTTCCATTAATTCTTGTGGAACACCTAAAGGGTTAACGACGTTAGTAAAATCAGTTTTGAATACCTTGAGGGGGTGTAGTTTCTAGAATGGGGTCATTTATGGGTGGTTTCTATTATGTAAGCCTCACAAAGTGACTTCAGACCTGAACTGGTCCTTAAAAAGTTGGTTTTTGAAAATTTCTGAAAAATTTTAAGATTTACTTCAAAACTTCTAAGCCTTGTAACGTCCCCCAAAAATAAAATGTCATTCCAAAAATGATCCTAACATGAAGTAGACATATGGGGAAAGTAAAGTAATAACTATTTTTGTAGGCATTACTACGTATTATAGAAGTAGAGAAATTGAAACTTGAAAATTTGCTAATTTTTCTAAATTTTGGGCAAATTTGGTATTTTTTTTTATAAATAAAAATGAATTTTTTGGACTACATTTTACCAGTATCATGAAGTACAAGCGACGAAAAAACAATCTCTGAATGGCCTGGATAAGTCTAAGGGTTTAAAAGTTATCACCACATAAAGTAACACTGGTCAGATTTGCAAATAATGGCCGGGTCTGGTGAAAATGAGCCTGGTCCCTAAGGGGTTCAATCGGAAAAACAAAAAATGCTGCCAATCTCACATTATTGATGTCATGGACCTTTAAATATCACAAATGTAGTCATTGGGTGTTTCCACTTAAAAGTTAGAAAAAGTGGGCGGAGCCAACACCAATCAAATTTCACTCATTGATTTTCAATAGAAAACAATAAAACTGCTGCCATTTTCACACGTTAAATGCCATAATTCCCAAACCTTTAAAGTGTTAGTGACTGTGGTTCACAAATAGGAAAAAGAGGGGCGGGGCAACAACAGCCAATCAGCTTTCAGCCATTGACTTTAATGAAAAACAGATAATCTGCTGCTATTATCACAGTTTAAATGCCAAGAGTACCAAACTTAGCACAATTACTCACTGGGTTACTGCGGTCAAAATTTAGGAAAAGTAGGTGGAGCCTAAAACAACCAATCAGATTTCACCTATTGACGTCAATGTAAAACTTTCAAATACTGCCAGTCTCACAGTTTTAAAGCCAGAGGCCCCAATCTTGGCACAGACCATGACTGGGCTTAAAATTCAGAAAACAGGGTGGAGCTTAAAACAGCCAATTAAATATTACCAAGTGCTATTCAATGGGAATATTTAAATTGCTGCCATTCTTACACTGTTAATGGCAGTGTCTTCAAACTTGGTACATTCGGTTACTGGGTGATGGGAATTCAAATTTAAAAAATGGGCGGGGCCACAAACAACCAATCATATTTTCGCTATTGACTTCAATTAGAAAATTTAAAAAGCTGTTATTCTTACAATATGAAAGCCAGAGTCCCCAAACTGGCACCATGGGTCACTGGGTGAGCATGGTTAGAATTTAGGAAAAGTGGGTGGAGACTTTAACAGCCAATCACATTTCAGCTATTTGTTTTATATGGGAAAATTTAAATTACTGCCGCTCTTTGACTGTTAATGGCAGGGTCCTCAAATTTGGCACAGTCAGTCATTGGGTGACTTGGGTTTAAATTTTAAAAAGTGGGTGGAGCCACAAACAGCCAATCAGATTTCAAGCCAACATCCTGTGGTTTCTTCCGAAACGACACCATCTAGTTTTTCTTATTATCGTTAGATGCATTCACTTTTCCAGTCAGGACTAGGCCCTGATCTAACTGAATGTTTCTATCCTGCCCCGCTGATCTCTCCTGTGAGGCGGGCACCTGTCTGTGAGGGAACATGGCGCTCTATGTAGCACTCTGACTCGAGAAGGACTTTTGCATACAATAGTGTTGTGCCTATAGCAGCAAAACTCCTAAAACTGAGCCTTCTGAAGTTATTGATGCATTTTCATGTGATGGTGACAGCTCATCACCTCCCCCTCCCTGCACAGTGATCTATGCACAGGTCACATCTCCACATCACCTTTACACAGAAGTCAATGTGTCTGTTTCCTATGTTCATGTGGCTGCAAATCTCTGAACTACTCTGACAAAAGAGAGCAGCAGCTCCAGCAAGATGGCTGTCCCTAATTATAGGCAGAAACTTATTATAGAGATAAGAAAACAGTGAATGTATCAGTATTTGTACAAAATACAATATATATTACCTATGAAGGTACCCAGAAAGTAAGTCATATGCAAAGCACGCTTGAATTTATTTCTCCCAAGCATCATGGACATCACAGTCACGCTCCACTCATTAGCTGCTTCTCCTCTTGTCTCCTCACCTACAATATGGATCCCACTAAATCTGGTTATGAACTTACATCTGTGTCTGTAATTCTCTCCGGTATACCATTGCACCAAACTATTAGGAGGCATCCGAGTGAACTCGAGGGCGGCTTTAGACTCTCCCTAAAAGGACACTCTGACAGCAGTCAACCAAGATTTATGAAAGGCTCTTACCATTCACAGACACTGATACAGGTTTTTCAAGTCCACTCGTCGTTCCATCTGAACTTTCCTGCAGAGATTCAATGTTAAAGACAAGAGAAAAAAGAAAAAGGAACCTGCGTTTATCTTATATCCAGGTGAAGATCAAACACACCTAGAAGACATGAACCAATCTGCCCTGGAGAAGAAGGATCTCCCCAAGTGGACTCCATCTTTTATGACACCGGAAACCTTTTTCAACCAACAATAACAACGAAAATGGAGCGTACAGTATACTCCACTGCTGCTGGGGGAGGTCAGTAGATGGAGAGTACAGTATACTCCACTGCTGCTGGGGGAGGTCAGTAGATGGAGAGTACAGTATACTCCACTGCTGCTGGGGGAGGTCAGTAGATGGAGAGTACAGTATACTCCACTGCTGCTGGGGGGGTCAGTAGATGGAGAGTACAGTATACTCCACTGCTGCTGGGGGAGGTCAGTAGATGGAGAGTACAGTATACTCCACTGCTGCTGGGGGAGGTCAGTAGACGGAGAGTACAGTATACTCCACTGCTGCTGGGGGAGGTCAGTAGACGGAGAGTACAGTATACTCCACTGCTGCTGGGGGAGGTCAGTAGATGGAGAGTACAGTATACTCCACTGCTGCTGGGGGGGGGTCAGTAGATGGAGAGTACAGTATACTCCACTGCTGCTGGGGGAGGTCAGTAGATGGAGAGTACAGTATACTCCACTGCTGCTGGGGGGGGGTCAGTAGATGGAGAGTACAGTATACTCCACTGCTGCTGGGGGAGGTCAGTAGACGGAGAGTACAGTATACTCCACTGCTGCTGGGGGGGGGTCAGTAGATGGAGAGTACAGTATACTCCACTGCTGCTGGGGGAGGTCAGTAGATGGAGAGTACAGTATACTCCACTGCTGCTGGGGGAGGTCAGTAGACGGAGAGTACAGTATACTCCACTGCTGCTGGGGGAGGTCAGTAGACGGAGAGTACAGTATACTCCACTGCTGCTGGGGGAGGTCAGTAGACGGAGCGTACAGTATACTCCACTGCTGCTGGGGGAGGTCAGTAGACGGAGCGTACAGTATACTCCACTGCTGCTGGGGGAGGTTAGTAGATGGAGCGTACAGTATACTCCACTGCTGCTGGGGGAGGTCAGTAGATGGAGCGTACAGTATACTCCACTGCTGCTGGGGGAGGTCAGTAGATGGAGAGTACAGTATACTCCACTGCTGCTGGGGGAGGTCAGTAGATGGAGAGTACAGTATACTCCACTGCTGCTGGGGGAGGTCAGTAGATGGAGAGTACAGTATACTCCACTGCTGCTGGGGGAGGTCAGTGGATGGAGAGTACAGTATACTCCACTGCTGCTGGGGGAGGTCAGTAGATGGAGAGTACAGTATACTCCACTGCTGCTGGGGGAGGTCAGTAGATGGAGAGTACAGTATACTCCACTGCTGCTGGGGGAGGTCAGTAGACGGAGCGTACAGTATACTCCACTGCTGCTGGGGGAGGTCAGTAGACGGAGCGTACAGTATACTCCACTGCTGCTGGGGGAGGTCAGTAGACGGAGAGTACAGTATACTCCACTGCTGCTGGGGGAGGTCAGTAGACGGAGCGTACAGTATACTCCACTGCTGCTGGGGGAGGTCAGTAGACGGAGCGTACAGTATACTCCACTGCTGCTGGGGGAGGTCAGTAGATGGAGAGTACAGTATACTCCACTGCTGCTGGGGAGGTCAGTAGACGGAGAGTACAGTATACTCCACTGCTGCTGGGGGAGGTCAGTAGACGGAGAGTACAGTATACTCCACTGCTGCTGGGGGAGGTCAGTAGACGGAGCGTACAGTATACTCCACTGCTGCTGGGGGAGGTCAGTAGATGGAGAGTACAGTATACTCCACTGCTGCTGGGGGAGGTCAGTAGACGGAGAGTACAGTATACTCCACTGCTGCTGGGGGAGGTCAGTAGACGGAGAGTACAGTATACTCCACTGCTGCTGGGGGAGGTCAGTAGACGGAGAGTACAGTATACTCCACTGCTGCTGGGGGAGGTCAGTAGACGGAGAGTACAGTATACTCCACTGCTGCTGGGGGAGGTCAGTAGACGGAGCGTACAGTATACTCCACTGCTGCTGGGGGAGGTCAGTAGACGGAGAGTACAGTATACTCCACTGCTGCTGGGGGAGGTCAGTAGACGGAGAGTACAGTATACTCCACTGCTGCTGGGGGAGGTCAGTAGACGGAGAGTACAGTATACTCCACTGCTGCTGGGGGAGGTCAGTAGACGGAGCGTACAGTATACTCCACTGCTGCTGGGGGAGGTCAGTAGATGGAGAGTACAGTATACTCCACTGCTGCTGGGGGAGGTCAGTAGATGGAGCGTACAGTATACTCCACTGCTGCTGGGGGGGGTCAGTAGATGGAGAGTACAGTATACTCCACTGCTGCTGGGGGAGGTCAGTAGATGGAGAGTACAGTATACTCCACTGCTGCTGGGGGAGGTCAGTAGACGAAGAGTACAGTATACTCCACTGCTGCTGGGGGAGGTCAGTAGACGGAGAGTACAGTATACTCCACTGCTGCTGGGGGTGGTCAGTAGACGGAGAGTACAGTATACTCCACTGCTGCTGGGGGTGGTCAGTAGACGGAGAGTACAGTATACTCCACTGCTGCTGGGGGAGGTCAGTAGATGGAGAGTACAGTATACTCCACTGCTGCTGGGGGAGGTCAGTAGATGGAGAGTACAGTATACTCCACTGCTGCTGGGGGAGGTCAGTAGATGGAGAGTACAGTATACTCCACTGCTGCTGGGGGAGGTCAGTAGATGGAGCGTACAGTATACTCCACTGCTGCTGGGGGAGGTCAGTAGACGGAGCGTACAGTATACTCCACTGCTGCTGGGGGAGGTCAGTAGACGGAGAGTACAGTATACTCCACTGCTGCTGGGGGAGGTCAGTAGATGGAGAGTACAGTATACTCCACTGCTGCTGGGGGAGGTCAGTAGATGGAGCGTACAGTATACTCCACTGCTGCTGGGGGAGGTCAGTAGATGGAGCGTACAGTATACTCCACTGCTGCTGGGGGAGGTCAGTAGATGGAGAGTACAGTATACTCCACTGCTGCTGGGGGGGGGTCAGTAGATGGAGAGTACAGTATACTCCACTGCTGCTGGGGGAGGTCAGTAGACGGAGCGTACAGTATACTCCACTGCTGCTGGGGGAGGTCAGTAGATGGAGAGTACAGTATACTCCACTGCTGCTGGAGGAGGTCAGTAGATGGAGAGTACAGTATACTCCACTGCTGCTGGGGGAGGTCAGTAGACGGAGAGTACAGTATACTCCACTGCTGCTGGGGGAGGTCAGTAGATGGAGAGTACAGTATACTCCACTGCTGCTGGAGGAGGTCAGTAGATGGAGAGTACAGTATACTCCACTGCTGCTGGGGGAGGTCAGTAGACGGAGCGTACAGTATACTCCACTGCTGCTGGGGGAGGTCAGTAGACGGAGCGTACAGTATACTCCACTGCTGCTGGGGGAGGTCAGTAGACGGAGCGTACAGTATACTCCACTGCTGCTGGGGGAGGTCAGTAGATGGAGCGTACAGTATACTCCACTGCTGCTGGGGGAGGTCAGTAGATGGAGAGTACAGTATACTCCACTGCTGCTGGGGGAGGTCAGTAGATGGAGAGTACAGTATACTCCACTGCTGCTGGGGGAGGTCAGTAGATGGAGAGTACAGTATACTCCACTGCTGCTGGAGGAGGTCAGTAGATGGAGAGTACAGTATACTCCACTGCTGCTGGGGGAGGTCAGTAGATGGAGCGTACAGTATACTCCACTGCTGCTGGAGGAGGTCAGTAGACGGAGTGTACAGTATACTCCACTGCTGCTGGAGGAGGTCAGTAGACGGAGTGTACAGTATACTCCACTGCTGCTGGGGGAGGTCAGTAGACGGAGCGTACAGTATACTCCACTGCTGCTGGAGGAGGTCAGTAGATGGAGAGTACAGTATACTCCACTGCTGCTGGGGGAGGTCAGTAGATGGAGCGTACAGTATACTCCACTGCTGCTGGGGGAGGTCAGTAGATGGAGAGTACAGTATACTCCACTGCTGCTGGGGGAGGTCAGTAGATGGAGAGTACAGTATACTCCACTGCTGCTGGGGGAGGTCAGTAGATGGAGAGTACAGTATACTCCACTGCTGCTGGGGGAGGTCAGTAGACGGAGAGTACAGTATACTCCACTGCTGCTGGGGGAGGTCAGTAGATGGAGAGTACAGTATACTCCACTGCTGCTGGGGGAGGTCAGTAGAAAGCTCCATTACATCAGTCTATAGAGGATTTGTAGAAACCTCAGCTTCATCTACCTGATGATCCAGTGGGACATTTGGTTTCTCCTCTGGACAGTCCTGGGAATACAGAGGACTGGGACATCTCTCTGGTGGATTTCTCTTAGTGGATCCATCTATCGGAAAAACACAATATATTGTCTACATTTAAGGATGTGATGATGGGTAAATCTACTGTGAAGCTGGTGATCCGTGAAAGCTGACTTCCCCCTGTTCCCAGAACGCTTACCAGATTCCCCGCTCCTATGTTTTGGCAGTGCAAGCTGCTCTGTCCTTTCCACACTTTGCCTGTAGTGCCTCTGTCTGCCCGGAGAGTGTGAGCTTCCTCCGGCTCTTTAAAGGGGTTCTCCAGGAATTAGGAAAATGAAAATACGTAACTATTACTTTATTATAAATCTATTCCCAAATACCTTTAATTAGTTATAATGGATGATTTTCTCCAGGGAGAAATAATTAGGAGAAATAAAATGGCCGCCGTCCTATTAGTACACACAAAACCTGTCCTAATCACACAGGAGGACAAAGTACTTCAGAGCACTGAGGTAAAGAGCTGCCTCATCCTCCTCTTTGCTCTGCTTGTCAGGGATTCTGGTCCTGAATACAGTTTAATATGATCTGCAGATGAATCTCTGTAGGAATGGAGTTCATGAGGAGACATGAAGTACAGAGAGGAGGTGGGGATGTGGCTGTGTCCTGCTAGGTGATAAGGACAGGTTTTGTGTATACTAATAGGACGGCAGCCATTTTATTTCTCCTAATGACTGCTCCACAGACAAAACGAGCCATTATAACTAATTAAAGATATTTGGGAATATATTTATAATAAAGTAACATTTAAGTCTTTTCTTAAATCCTGGAGAACCCCTTTAAGGTCCAGCATGTGTTCGTCCTAATCTGTCCAGCCTGGGTTATTAAGGCACCATCCCCTGTGGAAAGGTGCCTGAGCATTAGGTACTAGTTGCTAGTTTCCTATGAGGGTGAACCATTCCTCTGCTCATTTGCCATTTATTGATTTCTTCCTGTTAACAGGATTTAACACTTTGCTGCCTGAACTTTGAACTGTTTACTTCCTGCCCCGACGTTGGCTTGTTTCCTGCTTATGCTTCTGTCTGAGCCTTTGGTGCTCTTGATACCTCTGGATGAGCAGCCACTGAACAGAAACTGCTCCAAGAGGAGATGGCCTGGTGGTTCCCTGACAGTCGATATGAATTACAGGGTCAAAAGCAAGGGGTCCACTTATATAACTCTCTTTGGAGTAGCCCCGAGCCAAATCTGTTCAATGGCACAGTGGATCTACATCTACTTCTGTAACGCTAACTCTCAAAACTGTTCTCTCCTCTACAGTCATGGAAGGTCTCCTCTTACCCGGTGATGTGAGGGACTGGTGATTCTCCATCATGACGTCCTTGTACAGATCCTTGTGTTCTTCTAAATACTCCCACTCCTCCATGGAGAAATAGACAGCGACATCCTGACACCTTATAGGAACCTGACAACACAAGGACACAGTCATTACCAGACCCCTCCCTTGGTGTTATTGTATAATGTCCCAGCATTCCCAGCAGCGCTCACCTCTCCGCTCAGCAGCTCAGTGATCCTGGTGGTAAGTTCTAGGATCTTCTGCTCATGTATCAGGGAATGAGGTGGAGGCTCGGTGATGGGGCTCTGGGTCCTGCTCCGTCCTCCTGACACACGGGGTGTCACACACTCACCAGACAACTTCTTCACTACTGTGTAATCCTGTGTATGAGGAGATGCCGATAACTACAGAGATTCTAAGAATCCTTCACCTTTCTAGACATTTCCCTGGTTTATTACTAGAGATAAGATTGAAGTCATGTGAGACTCTCACCTCTCCAGTTATCAAGGAGATGATCTCCAGGGTGAGGTCTAATATCCTTGCAGCCATGTGGTCTCTGCCCTTGTACAGATCCTTGTGTTCTTCTAAATACTCCCACTCCTCCATGGAGAAATAGACAGCGACATCCTGACACCTTATAGGAACCTGACAACACAAGGATACAGTCATTACCAGACCCCTCCCTTGGCGTTATTGTATAATGTCCCAGCATTCCCAGCAGCGCTCACCTCTCCGCTCAGCAGCTCCGTGATCCTGGTGGTAAGTTCTAGGATCTTCTGCTCATGTATCAGGGAATGAGGTGGAGGCTCGGTGATGGGGCTCTGGGTCCTGCTCCATCCTCCTGACACACGGGGTATCACACACTCACCAGACGACTTCTTCACTACCTTGTAATCCTGTGTATGGGGAGACGCCGATCACTACAGAGATTCTAAGAATCCTTCACCTTTCCAGACATTTCCCTGGTTTATTACTAGAGATAAGAGTGACGTCATGTGAAACACTCACCTCTCCAGTTATCAAGGAGATGATCTCCAGGGTGAGGTCTAATATCCTCACAGCCATGTGGTCTCGTTCCTTCTCCATCCTTGGTGGGTCATTAATGGAAAGAACCATCGTCTTTAAACAAAAAAGAGTCCTGCACGTAAGAAACCGGTGGGAATCAAGGAGAATTGAGAGAAAAGTCACATTTGGATTAAAGTGGATCATTTCCTCTGACAGGAACAGAACTACACAAAACACAACTCTGATGTGAACAAGCCCTTAAGTAACACTGTGCTGTAAGAGTATTTTACTTACTTTAGTATTGATTGGTTCTGTCCCCTTTAATTATTATATTACCTTCTATATTCTTTGTAATCTAGTGAGTTATGGAAGGTCAGATAACAAATACAAACTCCCCACTGAGCTGTGAAGGTCACATTCCAGAGGGGGTAACTCATTGGACGTCAGTACTCCACACTGGACGTCTTTAGGATGTGGGGCTAAAAGGTATAAAGCTTTGTGCACAAAGGTAAAAAATGGATCTCCACTGAGAACATCATCCACGTACCATGTTGTAGGTCAATATCTGTTTATTGTATCCCCATGAGGCCCCCCCTCCAGGTCAGGTGATTGATGATTATTTACCTTTTTTTATTGTGTGTGTGATTTGCCTGTTTTTATATATATATATATATATATATATATATATATATATATATATATCCAGAAAAAGGACGGCACTCCAGCAGGATGAAAGTGAAAAACTTATTTTAATCGACCATACGGTGCAACGTTTCGGCTCAACTGAGCCTTTCTCAAGCAGAAACTTGATGCCTTCAGTGTGGATGGCACTGTTACAGGGGGGGGGGGATCTGTGGATGGCACTGTTACAGGGGGGATCTGTGGATGGCACTGTTATATATGTGCCATCCACAGACCCCCCCAGCCCATAACAGTGCCATCCACAGCCCCCCAGCCCATAACAGTGGCATCCACAGACCCCCCAGCCCATAACAGTGGCATCCACAGACCCCCCCCCCCCTTAACTGTGCCATCCACGGATCAGCTCGCCCACCCGCCACCGCCTCCGCCTCTGCCGCACCCAGTATACTAATATTAAATGTCTTATTCAATTAAAATGTATTAGATATGCCCCCTCACTCCTAAATTGCTAATCGTACCTTAAATCCTATTCCTAGGTGCTGTAATGCAGGCCGGGCGGCCGGCGCGTGACTCGCTGACGTCACTTGCCTGCGCCGCCTGCTTCATTCATAAAGTAGGCGGCGCAGGCACGTGACATCAAGGAGTTACGCTGCCGCCCGCCCGGCCTGCATTACAGCACCTAGGAATAGGATTTAAGGTACGATTAGCAATTTAGGAGTGAGGGGGCATATCTAATACATTTTAATCGAATAAGACATTTAATATTAGTATACCGGAGCGGCGGGGCGGGGCTACAGTACATTGATTGCACCGCCCTGCCGCTATTCCCAGCCCCCAGCTCCTCCTCCCAGTCCCTCCCCAGGCCCCCGCTCACGCTACATCGCATCCAGCGATGTTAAATTGTCAGCATTCGCCCCATAAGACGCAGGGGCATTTCCCCCCGATTTTTTTGGGGGAAAAAGTGCGTCTTATGGTGGCGAAAAATACGGTATATAATTCCACATGTGTTAATTCATAGTTTTGATGCCTTCAGTGTGAATCTACAATTTTCATAGTCATGAAAATAAAGAAAACTCTTTGAATGAGAAGGTGTGTCCAAACTTTTGGTCTGTACTGTATATATATATATATATACACATACGCTGAACAAAAATATAAACACAATACTTTCGGTTTTGCTCCCATTTTGCATGAGCTAAACTCAAAGATCGGAAACATTTTCTACAAACACAAAAGACCCATTACTCTCAAATATTGTTCACAAATCTGTCTAGATCTGGGTCAGTGAGCGCTTCTCCTGTGCCGAGATAATCCATCCCACCTCACAGGTGTGGCATATCAAGGTGCTGATTAGACAGCATGAATATTGCACAGGTGTGTCTTAGACTGCCCAGAATAAAAACTCCCCAGAATAAAAACTGCCCAGAATCCACTCTGAAATGTGCACAGTTTTGTCTTACTGGGGGGCGGGGGCGGCATAAAACCAGTCAGTATCTGGTGTGGCCACCATTTGCCTCACGCAGTGCAGCACATCTCCGTCGCATAGAGTTGATCAGGTTGCTGATTGTGGCCTGTGGAATGTTGGTCCGCTCCTCTTCTGTGCGAAGTTGCAGAATATTGGCAGGAACTGGGTTACGCTGCCGTATACGCCGATCCAGAGCATCCCAAACATGCTCAATGGGTGACATGTCCGGTGAGTATGCTGGCCATGCAAGAACTGGGATGTTTTCAGCTTCCAGGAATTGTGTACAGATCCCTGCAATATGGGGCCGTGCATTATCATGCTGCAACATGAGGTGATGGTCGTGGATGAACGGCACAACAATGGGCCTCAGGATCTCGTCACGGTATCTCTGTGCATTCAACATGCCAGCAATATAATGCACCTGTGTTTGTTGTCCATAACATACGCCTGCCCATACCATAACCCCACCGCCACCGTGGGCCACAACCAGGGCCGGCTCCAGGTTCATGTGGGCCCTTGGGCGATAAATCCCAGTGGGCCCCCATGAAGCATTTTTTTACATTGACATGTCCCCCTGTGGCTCCCACACGGTATAATGACCCCCAGTGGCCTCTATACAGTATAATGACTACTAGTGGCCCTTCACACAGTATAATGAACCCCCAATTTCCCCCCCCCCCCCACACTGTACACTACGTGCAGAATTATTAGGCAAATGAGTATTTTGACCACATCATCCTCTTTATGCATGTTGTCTTACTCCAAGCTGTATAGGCTCGAAAGCCTACTACCAATTAAGCATATTAGGTGATGTGCATCTCTGTAATGAGAAGGGGTGTGGTCTAATGACATCAACACCCTATATCAGGTGTGCATAATTATTAGGCAACTTCCTTTCCTTTGGCAAAATGGGTCAAAAGAAGGACTTGACAGGCTCAGAAAAGTCTAAAATAGTGAGATATCTTGCAGAGGGATGCAGCACTCTTAAAATTGCAAAGCTTCTGAAGCGTGATCATCGAACAATCAAGCGTTTCATTCAAAATAGTCAACAGGGTCGCAAGAAGCGTGTGGAAAAACCAAGGCGCAAAATAACTGCCCATGAACTGAGAAAAGTCAAGCGTGCAGCTGCCAAGATGCCACTTGCCACCAGTTTGGCCATATTTCAGAGCTGCAACATCACTGGAGTGCCCAAAAGCACAAGGTGTGCAATACTCAGAGACATGGCCAAGGTAAGAAAGGCTGAAAGACGACCACCACTGAACAAGACACACAAGCTGAAACGTCAAGACTGGGCCAAGAAATATCTCAAGACTGATTTTTCTAAGGTTTTATGGACTGATGAAATGAGAGTGAGTCTTGATGGGCCAGATGGATGGGCCCGTGGCTGGATTGGTAAAGGGCAGAGAGCTCCAGTCCGACTCAGACGCCAGCAAGGTGGAGGTGGAGTACTGGTTTGGGCTGGTATCATCAAAGATGAGCTTGTGGGGCCTTTTTGGGTTGAGGATGGAGTCAAGCTCAACTCCCAGTCCTACTGCCAGTTTCTGGAAGACACCTTCTTCAAGCAGTGGTACAGGAAGAAGTCTGCAAGGTAAGAAAAACATGATTTTCATGCAGGACAATGCTCCATCACACGCATCCAAGTACTCCACAACGTGGCTGGCAAGAAAGGGTATAAAAGAAGAAAATCTAATGACATGGCCTCCTTGTTCACCTGATCTGAACCCCATTGAGAACCTGTGGTCCATCATCAAATGTGAGATTTACAAGGAGGGAAAACAGTACATCTCTCTGAACAGTGTCTGGGAGGCTGTGGTTGCTGCGGCACGCAATGTTGATGGTGAACAGATCAAAACACTGACAGAATCCATGGATGGCAGGCTTTTGAGTGTCCTTGCAAAGAAAGGTGGCTATATTGGTCACTGATTTGTTTTTGTTTTGTTTTTGAATGTCAGAAATGTATATTTGTGAATGTTGAGATTTTATATTGGTTTCACTGGTAAAAATAAATAATTGAAATGGGTATATATTTGTTTTTTGTTAAGTTGCCTAATAATTATGCACAGTAATAGTCACCTGCACACACAGATATCCCCCTAAAATAGCTAAAACTAAAAACAAACTAAAAACTACTTCCAAAAATATTCAGCTTTGATATTAATGAGTTTTTTGGGTTCATTGAGAACATGGTTGTTGTTCAATAATAAAATTAATCCTCAAAAATACAACTTGCCTAATAATTCTGCACTCCCTGTATTATGACCACCTGTGGCCCTGCATTCAGAATAATAACCCCCAGTCGCCCCCATTCAGAATAATGACCCCCAGTAGCCCCCACACTGGGGGAATACTGTATGGAGGGGTTCTGGGGGTCATTATACTAAATGGAGGACACTGGGGGTCATTATACTATGTAAAGGGCCCTCACAGTATAATGACCCCACTGTGACCCTCCATTCAGAATAATGACCCCCAATCGCCCCCACACTGGTGGTTATACTGTATGGAGGGGGCACGAGGGGTTATTATATTTAATGGGGGCTCTGGTGGTCATTATGCTAAATGGAGGGTCAATGGGGATCATTATACTAAATGGGGGGCACTGGGAGTCATTATACTGTGTAAGGGGCCCTCACAGTGTGATGAATGACCCCCCAGTGGCCCCCTCACATACCTATCATTGCAGGGAAGCTGGTGGTCCTGTCATTCACTAACCGCAGCTCCCTGCGCTCCTTCTCTCCGGCGGCCGCTGCAGCAGTGAGCCAGGCCTGGAGCAGAGAAGGAGATGTGCAGTGATGTAGCTGGAACTGACTGGGCCCCACAGCAAATTTTAGTACCCCCTCCCCCCCATGTGTGTTCACATCACGTTTTTCCTATCGGTTTGATGTATACAAATGTGCAGCGCTCCACGTTTTTGTATCCTGCAGAGTCAAGTAAAAAATGCAGACGTTAACGTATATGTTTTTTTACCATGGAACTGTATGGTGAACGGACGCCACTGTACGGCATCAGTCTGAGGATTGTATGGTGACCGGACGCCACTGTACGGCATCAGTCTGAGGATTGTATGGTGACCGGACGCCACTGTACGGCATCAGTCTGAGGTTTGTATGGTGAACGGACGCCACCGTACGGTATCAGTCTGAGGATTGTATGGTGACCGGACGCCACTGTACGGCATCAGTCTGAGGATTGTATGGTGACCGGACGCCACTGTACGGCATCAGTCTGAGGATTGTATGGTGAGCGGACGCCGCTGTACGGCATCAGTCTGAGGATTGTATGGTGAGCGGACACCGCTGTACGGCATCAGTCTGAGGATTGTATGGTGACCGGACGCCACTGTACGGCATCAGTCTGAGGATTGTATGGTGATCGGACGCCACTGTACGGCATCAGTCTGAGGTTTGTATGGTGAACGGACGCCACTGTACGGCATCAGTCTGAGGTTTGTATGGTGACCGGACGCCACTGCACGGCATCAGTCTGAGGATTGTATGGTGACCGGACGCCACTGTACGGCATCAGTCTGAGGTTTGTATGGTGACCGGACGCCACTGTACGGCACCAGTCTGAGGATTGTATGGTGACCGGACGCCACTGTACGGCACCAGTCTGAGGATTGTATGGTGAGCGGACGCCGCTGTACGGCATCAGTCTGAGGATTGTATGGTGAGCGGACACCGCTGTATGGCATCAGTCTGAGGATTGTATGGTGAGCGGACACCACTGTACGGCATCAGTCTGAGGATTGTATGGTGACCGGACGCCACTGTACGGCATCAGTCTGAGGATTGTATGGTGACCGGACGCCACTGTACGGCATCAGTCTGAGGATTGTATGGTGACCGGACGTCACTGTACGGCATCAGTCTGAGGATTGTATGGTGAACGGACGCAACTGTACGGCATCAGTCTGAGGATTGTATGGTGAACGGACGCCACTGTACGGCATCAGTCTGAGGATTGTATGGTGACCGGACGCCGCTGTACGGCATCAGTCTGAGGATTGTATGGTGAACGGACGCAACTGTACGGCATCAGTCTGAGGATTGTATGGTGAACGGACGCCACTGTACGGCATCAGTCTGAGGATTGTATGGTGACCGGACGCCACTGTACGGCATCAGTCTGAGGATTGTATGGTGAACGGACGCCACTGTACGGCATCAGTCTGAGGATTGTATGGTAAACAGACGCCACTGTACGGCATCAGTCTGAGGCATCTGGTAACGCGCACATTTTTGGTATACATTAAATGAATGGCACAAATGGGATGTGAACCCAGCCCTAGTGTCAGAATAAGCCCCAGTACACAGCGGAGCAGCGCGGCGGAGAGGGGAGGCCGCCATGTACTGACAGAGCCCTGCCTGGTCCTGGTGGTCAGGGGTGAGGACTGTGTTTCCCAAGGATCATTTTCTACTGGGAAATACAGGGCACAATATAATACACTAGAATCTATATAATATAGATATTAGCCCTACCCCCGAATAATAATACAATTAGGGGGTCATTTATTACGTAGAAATACGTCTATGTTAGGCTACTTTCACACTAGCGTTCGGGGCTCCGCTTGTGAGTTCCGTTTGAAGGCTCTCACAAGCGGCCCCGAACGGATCCGTCCAGCCCTAATGCATTCTGAGTGGATGCGGATCCGCTCAGAATGCCTCCGTCTGGCGGCGTTTGGCCTCCGCTCCGCTCAGCAGGCGGACACCTGAATGCTGCTTGCAGCGTTCGGGTGTCCGCCTGGCCGTGCGGAGGCAAACGGATCCGTCGAGACTTACAATGTAAGTCAATGGGGACGGATCCGTTTGAAGTTGACACAATATGGCTCAATTTTCAAACTGATCCGTCCCCCATTGACTTTCAATGTAAAGTCTTAACGCATCCGTTTGCATTATCATGCAAACGTATCCATTCTGAACGGATGTAAGCGTTTGCATTATAGGTGCGGATCCGTCTGTGCAGATACCAGACGGATCCGCACCTAAACGCAGGTGTGAAAGTAGCCTTAGGCGTATTTCTGACACAGATTGTGGCGCAAAGGTCCTTAGCACAGCAATCTGTATCTTTTCCCGCTCATGCCAGGTCTAAAAAAGGATGGCGTGGGCAGGGAAGGGGATACAGTTATGGCCATGCAGTTATTGGATACCACCGCCATATAGTGATAAAACCACCATACAGTGACCGGATAAAAGGGTATAAGAGGGCACAGTACAGGGAATGACTATGGGCACTGCACAGGGTGTGGTAAGAGGGCACAATGCAGGGTATAAGTGGGCACAGTACGGGGTGGGGGGCACAATCACATGACCCTGTGACGTTAGAAGGTCCTTATGGTGAATGCTGTTCAGATGCCACCATAATGAGAGCCAGAGGAGTGAGACAGGGGCCCTGGATGGACAGGAGGGGTGGACACAGCAAGTAGGTGGAAGGGGCTCTGAGGGGGATTCATACAAGAAGTAGGGGCAGGAGGTCTGTGCAGGGCAGCAACAGGAGATAGGAGGGTGAAACAGGAGCTCTGGATACATGACTGAGGAAAGGAGACAGCAGGGGCCCCATGAAGATGAGATAGGACAGGATATGGGGGGGGGGGGGGGCAGGTGTCATGGAGGCAAACTGCTTAAAGGGACTCTGTCACCAGTTTCTAACGCGCGCTTCGCTCAACGAGGCAGAATCTAAAAGTCCGCACGGGCGCATCAGGCACAGGCCTGTGCGCACGCGCGGGATCTTTGAAAAGGAGGAGGGGGCACTGAGGAGAGCCGGAGGCGGATTTCATTACATCGAGGTGGCGCTGAAAGGATCAGGGGAGGAGCTGGGCACCAACGGCGGCGGCGGCGGAGAGCGGCAGATTCAGACCTTCAGAAACGCCCTGGGCACCTTATCCAGAAGATTGACAGGTTAGATAAAAGCGATTTTTATCAAAACTACACGGCGGATTTATCTTATAACAACAGCTTTGTAATGACAAGGGCACCATGGAGAGAACAATAGTTTTAAAAGGGGGGGTTAGAAACTGGTGACAGAGTCCCTTTAATGAAACAGTAACACAACTAAATAGAATGAAGCAGCAGCAGATCGGAGAGTCTCCTCCCCCCCTTCTGTCCCACAGACAAGAGACAGACACAGTGCAGACTCACTCACAGCTCCAGCCCTGCGGTCTCTCTCCTCAGGCAGCGTGTGTCCTGTGTAGAGGGGGCGTGTCCTGTGTAGAGGGGGCGTGTCCTGTGTAGAGGGGGCATGTTCTGAGTCTCTGCAGCTCAGAGGGCCCACCAGGGGGGTACTGCGTAACTGAAATGACAGCAGTGAGAGCTCCCATCTGTATTGATGGAAGTGCTCATAGCAGCTCAGTGGGCCCCCCCAGGAGCATTGGGCCCCGGCACTTGCCCGGGGATGCCGGGTTATGACGCCGGCCCTGGCCACAACGTTGATGTCAGCAAACCGCTCACCCACACGACACCACACCCGCTGTCTGCCATCTAACCTAAACAGTGAAAACCGGGACTCATCCGTGAACAGAACGCCTCTCCAATGTGCCAGACGCCATCGAATGTGAGCATTTGCCCTCTCAAGACGGTTACGAAAATGAACTGCAGTCAGGTCCAGACCCCGATGAGGACGACGAGAAGATAAGTTTCCCCGAGACGGTTTCTGACAGTTTGTGCAGAAATTCTTGGGTTATACAAACCGATTGTTGCTGCAGCTGTCCGGGTGGCTGGTCTCAGACGATCATGGAGGGGAACCTGCTGGATGTGGAGGTCCTGGGCTGGTGTGGTTACCCGTGGTCTGCGGTAGTGAGGCCGGTTGGATGTACTGCCAAATTCTCTGAAACGCCTTTGAAGACGGCTTATGGTAGAGAAATGAACATTCACTGCACGGCAACAGCTCTGGTAGACATTCCTGCAGTCAGCATGCCAATTGCACGCTCCCTCAAACGTTGCGACATCTGTGGCATTGTGCTGTGTGATCAAACTGCACATTTCAGAGACTCTCTATGGCCGGTGCTGCCCCCTGCTGGCTGGACCTGCTATATATCACCTATAGAACCGCTCCATTCTAATAAACCCAGAACCAAGTCCAATAACTGACCTGCAGATCTCACCTCCTGGGGCTGCAGGACCTGCGATGATGTCACACTGGTCACATGACAGGAAGTGCTGAACAGTAAAAAACTAACAAACACTGCTTTACTCCTCCCTTCATGTGACTGATCACATGACTGTGACGTCATGAAAGGTCCTGCGGTCACTATAATATAACATGATAAATTCGAATATTTTTAATAGTAATGGCTAAATACTATACTCCGTAAGGACCTTCTGACGTCACAATAACATGTGACACCCCTGGGTCACGTGGGCCGGCAGGTATAGGAATTTGGCATTAAAAATTTCCGAATTAATCATGTTATGTTATAGTGACTACAGGACCTTTGATGATGTCATGGTCATGTGATCAGTCACATGAGGGGAGGAGTAAAGCAGAAAAGGTTTTCCACTGTGCAGCACTTCCTGTCATGTGATCAGTGTGACGTCATCGCAGGTCCTGCAGCCCCAGGAGGTGAGATCTGCAGGTCAGTTATTGGTCTTGGTTCTGGGTTTATTAGAATGGAGCGGTTCTATAGGTGATATATAGCAGGTCCAGCCAGCAGGGGGCAGCACCGGCCATAGAGAGTCTCTGCTCACAGGAGGGGAGTTCTCCTCAGACATGTCTGCTCTCCCCCTGGAATATTAGGAGACCCCCAGACCCCTGTAAGAGGGGCTGTTCTCCTGGATTAGAGGGGTCTTCCATCACACAATGTTCTGCGATGTCACTAGGATATGGAGTCAGTGTGTGATCGGTGGGGACAACCTCTTCTAGATGAAGGGGCTGCAGCGCTGTGTCCTCTCCTCACTGTCCCTGCACAGCGGAGGCCGGAGCTCTAATGAGCAGGGACTGTGGAGGAGATTCAGCAGTAAAGCAGCTCTGCAGCCCCTTCATCCTCAGGATTAGTGGGGTCCTGATAGAGACGAGCCCCCACCTACCGCACACTGATGACCAGTCCTAGCGATAGAACCTCACGTTATGTGACGGGAATAGCCCTTTAATGCTGGTGATATTGGGGTTCAGTGATGGCCGCAGGGATTGGGGTTTGCACAGTTGGGGGTAAATATTTGCACACACATGTGATAGTAACAAACCTGCAGCTGTGCGAGCAGCAGGACAAACCCCGGATCCATCACTGGCCCCGGAGCAGAACACCAGCGATTAGAGGAAAGAGGCGACTGACAGGACGGGGACAGGACTTCTCTTTATCGCCTTCCTGACCTGCGCCGATCCTGTGGGTCTGTATTATAGAGATCTGCTTCTATCACTACCAGTCAGTACTGACCGTGGCATCTAAGTGGTGAGACTGAGGTAGAAGGCTAATGAATTAATTAAATGAAGTGGCTCACTGCTGGCAGTGGACGGTATGGTGCTTCAAACTAAAATTAAGGACGCCACACCTCAAGTGAGAAAACGATAAACAGAAATATAGAAGCGAGCACTCAAAACTATGGCACACACTCAGATTTTATTAATTAAAATACCACTAATTTGAATGACATAAAATGGATAAGATAATATAAAACAATTAAAACAATAGCTATGGTCGACCATAAAATAATGCAGCAAGAAATAGGGATTCCAATAATATAATATACAAAGTGATAGGATGAAATAAATTGACTAAATGTCTGGTGCTGAAATATAAACTTGATTAGAATGAGATTACATAAATAAACATGGTGAGAAAATATAAAGTGACTTAATGTGAACAATAGTGGTTGAAATCCAGCGCGTAATAGCGCAATTTGCTGAAGATGTTCGCTGAATAAAAGTTCCTGTGGGGAATGGATAAGTCCGAGTCTATGGTGTAAATGCCACCGCACAGAAAAACTTGGCTATAATTAATGCAGTCCCGTAATGAGCTCAGCTGCAGTCTTACCTCTGCCTGGAAGGAGCCGTCCGAGATCTGGTCTCCTATATTCAGGCGAAGTTTCTTGAGGACGCTGAGTAAACTGCTATGTCCGCCGCTCTGTCTCCACGGGTTCCACGCTGATCTCGCTCAAGTCTCGTGATGTTTGGAGCGGGACTTTCGTCTCGTAGCAGCGCTTACTCGGATATCCCGGACAGTATTGTCAGCACGGAGAAGCAGTTATTCATAGATCTTTTTTAAAGCATGGCCATGCTAAAAGTCCTTATTACGGAGGTAGTTGCGGAGTGTCTGTTACCCAATAGAAGGCTGCCTGGCAATGGAAAACTCTAATCCCTAAAGAAAATGCTAAATAAAATATTTAAAATAAACATTTTCCCCTTCAAAAACTGGTTGTTTTCTAACAAAATAAATAAATACAAAGTAATATCACGAAGTCCATAATAATGCAAACTATAAATTATTGGGGGCATCTATTAATGTGTAGATGTTATGAGCACCGTATTTGTGCCATAATTTGCTACTTTTTGAGTTTCTCTCCAGATTTCTGAAGTGACAACAAAAGGGGCGGTACTTAGCAGAGGGGCGGAGTCTCACAGTCTGCCAGATTTACTGTATAACTTATACCGGAATCTGCTGCAGGTTATAGCTGAAGTCTACGTTAGTCCCTCGCGTCTGCCTCCTAATAAAGTAGGTGCATGTTACTCCAGCACAGGGGGATCAAGACTGGGTTATGGGGATGCCACTAGTGAGTAATGTCCACCATTGTGTTTGATTTAATGTGAATTTGATAATTTGAGAATCAATAGACGGGCGACACAGGCTAAGTGACAACAAATATTTACAAAGTGTGAATATATATATACACTGAACAAAAAAATAAACCCAACACTTTCGGTTTTGCTCCCATTTTGCATGAGCTGAACTCAAAGATCTGAAACATTTTCTACATACACAAAGACCCATTACTCTCAAATATTGTTCACAAATCTGTCTAGTACTGTGTTAGCGAGCACTTCTCCTTTGCCGAGATAATCCATCCCACCTCACAGGTGTGGCAGATCAAGGTGCTGATTAGACGGCATGAATATTGCACAGGTGGTCCTTAGACTGCCCACAATAAAAGGCCACTCTGAAATGTGCACAGTTTAATCACACAGCACAATGCCACAGATGTCGCAACGTTTGAGGGAGCGTGCAATTGGCGTGCTGACTGCAGGAATGTCTACCAGAGCGGTTTCCCGTGCAATGAATGTTCATTTCTCTACCATAAGCCGTCCCCAAAGGCGTTTAAGAGAATTTGGCAGTACATCCAACCAGCCTTACAATTGCAGACCATGTGTAACCACACCAGCCCAGGACCTCCACATCCAGCATGTTCACCTCCATGATTGTCTGAGACCAGCCACCCGGACGGCTGCAGCAACAATTGGTTTGCATAACCAAAAAATGTTTGCACAAACTGTCAGAAACCATCTCAGGGAAACTTATCTGCTCGTCGTCCTCATCGGAGTCTGGACCTGACTGCAGTTCGTCTTTGTAACCGACTTGAGTGGGCAAATGCTCACATTCAATGGCGTCTGGCACGTTGGAGAGGCGTTCTGTTCACGGATGGCAGGCAGCGTGTGTGGCGTTGTCAACGTTGTGGCTCGAGTGGCCCATGGTGTCGATGGGGTTATGGTATGGGCAGGCGTATATTATGGACAACGAACACAGGTGCCTTTTATTGATGGCATTTTGAATGCACAGAGATCCCGTGAGGAGATCCTGAGGCCCATTGTCCTGCCGTTTATCCACGACCATCACCTTATGATGCAGCATGATAATGCACGGCCCCATATTGCAAGGATCTGTACACAATTCCTGCAAGCTGGAAACATCCCAGTTCTTGCATGGCCAGCATACTCACCGGACATGTCACCCATTGAGCATGTTTGGGATGCTCTGGATCGGCGTATACGACAGCGTGTTCCAGTTCCTGCCAATATTCTGCAACTTCGCACAGAAGAGGAGTGGACCAGCATTCCACAGGCCACAATCAACAACCTGATCTACTCTATGCGACGGAGATGTGTTGCACTGCATGAGGCAAATGGTGGCCACACCAGATACTGACTGGTTTTCTGACCCCTCTTCCAGTAAGACAAAACTGTGCACATTTCAGAGTGTACAATATTCATGCTGTCTAATCAGCACCTTGATATGCCACATCTGTGAGGTGGGATGGATTATCTCGGCAAAGGAGAAGTGCTCACTGACACAGATATAGACAGATTAGTGAACAATATTGGAGAGTAATGGTTCTTTGTGTATGTAGAAAATGTTTCAGATCTTTGAGTTCAGCTCATGCAAAATGGGAGCAAAACCGAAAGTGTTGGGTTTATATTTTTGTTCAGTGTATGTATACAGTCGTGGCCAAAAGTTTTGAGAATGACACAAATATTAGTCTTCACAAAGTTTGCTGCTAAACTGCTTTTAGATCTTTGTTTCAGTTGTTTCTGTGATGTAGTGAAATATAATTACACGCACTTCATACGTTTCAAAGGCTTTTATCGACAATTACATGACATTTATGCAAAGAGTCAGTATTTGCAGTGTTGGCCCTTCCTTTTCAGGACCTCTGCAATTCGACTGGGCATGCTCTCAATCAACTTCTGGGCCAATTCCTGACTGATAGCAACCCATTCTTTCATAATCACTTCTTGGAGTTTGTCAGAATTTGTTGGTTTTTGTTTATCCACCCGCCTCTTGAGGATTGACTACAAGTTCTCAATGGGATTAAGATCTGGGGAGTTTCCAGGCCATAGACCCAAAATATCAACGTTTTGGTCCCCGAGCCACTTAGTTATCACTTTTGCCTTATGGCACGGTGCTCCATCGTGCTGGAAAATGCATCGTTCTTCACCAAACTGTTGTTGGATTGTTGGAAGAAGTTGCTGTTGGAGGGTGTTTTGGTGCCATTCTTTATTCATGGCTGGGTTTTTGGCCAAAATTGTGAGTGAGCCCACTCCCTTGGATGAGAAGCAACCCCAGACATGAATGGTCTCAGGATGCTTTACTGTTGGCATGACACAGGACTGATGGTAGCGCTCACCTTTTCTTCTCCAGACAAGCCTTTTTCCTGATGCCCCAAACAATCGGAAAGAGGCTTCATCTGAGAATATGACTTTGCCCCAGTCCTCAGCAGTCTATTCACCATATTTTCTGAAGAAGCTCAATCTGTCCCTGATGTTTTTTTTTTGAGAGAAGTGGCTTCTTTGCTGCCCTTCTTGACACCAGGCCAGCTTCCAAAAGTCTTCGCCTCACTGTGCGTGCAGATGCGCTCACACCTGCCTGCTGCCATTCCTGAGCAAGCTCTGCACTGGTGGCACTCCGATCCCGCAGCTGAATCCTCTTTAGGAGACGATCCTGGCACTTGCTGGACTTTCTTGGACGCCCTGAAGCCTTCTTAACAAGAATTGAACCTTTTTCCTTGAAGTTCTTGATGATCCTATAAATTGTTGATTGAGGTGCAATCTTAGTAGCCACAATATCTTTGCCTGTGAAGCCATTTTTATGCAACGCAATGATGGCTGCACGCGTTTCTTTGCAGGTCACCATGGTTAACAATGGAAGAACAATGATTTCAAGCATCACCCTCCTTTTAACAGGTCGAGTCTGCCATTTTAACCCAATCAGCCTGACATAATGATCTCCAGCCTTGTGCTCGTCAACATTCTCACCTGAGTTACCAAGACGATTACTGAAATGATCTCAGCAGGTCCTTTAATGACAGCAATGAAATGCAGTGGAAAGGTTTGTTGGGGATTAAGTTAATTTTCATGGCAAAGAAGGACTATGCAATTCATCTGATCACTCTTCATAACATTCTGGAGTATATGCAAATTGCTATTATAAAAACCTAAGCAGCAACTTTTCCAATTTTCAATATTTATGTAATTCTCAAAACTTTTGGCCACGACTGTATATATATATATATGGAAAAAACAGGCAAATCACACACAGAATAAAAAAAGGTAAATAGTAATCAATCACCTGACCTGTAGGGGGGGCCTCATGGGAATACAATAAACAGATATTGACCTACAACATGATATCTGGATGATGTTCTCAAAGGAGATCCATTTTTTGCCTTTGTGCATAAAGCTTTATACCTTTAAGCCCCACATCCTAAAGACGTCCAGTGTGGAGTACTGACCTCCAATAAGTTACCCCCTCTGGAATGTGACCTTCACAGCTCAGTGGGGAGTTTGTATTTGTTATCTGACCTTCCATAACTCACTAGATTACAAAGAATATAGAAGGTGATACAATAATTAAAGAGGACAGAACCAATCAATACTAAAGTATGTAAAATACTCTTACAGCACAGTGTTACTTAAGGGCTTGTTCACATCAGAGTTGTGTTTTGTGTATATCTGTTCTTGTCAGAGGAAATGATCCACTTTAATCCAAATGTGACTTTGCTCTCAATCCTTCTTGATTCCCACCGGTTTCTTACGTGCAGGACTCTTTTTTTGTTTAAAGATGATGGTTCTTTCCATCAATGACCCACCGAGGATGGAGAAGGAAGGAGACCACATGGCTACGAGGATATTAGACCTCACCCTGGAGATCATCTCCTTGATAACTGGAGAGGTGAGAGTCTCGCATGATATTATCTCTAGTAATAAAGCAGGGAAATGACTGGAAAGGTGAAGGATTCTTAGAATCTCTGTAGTGATCGGCGTCTCCCCATACACAGGATTACACAGTAGTGAAGAAGTCATCTGGTGAGTGTGTGACACCCTGTGTGTCAGGAGGACGGAGCAGGACCCAGAGCCCCATCACCGAGCCTCCACCTCATTCCCTGATACATGAGCAGAAGATCCTAGAACTTACCACCAGGATCACTGAGCTGCTGAGCGGAGAGGTGAGCGCTGCTGGGAATGCTGGGACATTATACAATAACGCCAAGGGAGGGGTCTGGTAATGACTATCCTTGTGTTGTCAGGTTCCTATAAGGTGTCAGGATGTCGCTGTCTATTTCTCCATGGAGGAGTGGGAGTATTTAGAAGAACACAAGGATCTGTACAAGAACATCATGATGGAGAACTACCAGTCCCTCACATCACCGGGTAAGAGGAGACCTTCCATGACTGTAGAGCAGAGAACAGTTTTGAGGGTCAGATTCCCCCATCACATATAGACAATGTATTCAGTCACTGTGTGTATTTCCTATAGATGGATCCAGTCAGAGAAATCCACCAGAGAGATGTCCCAGTCCTCTGTATTCCAAGGACTGTCCAGAGGAGAAACCAAATGTCCCACTGGATCGTCAGGTAGATGAAGCTGAAGCTGAGGTTTCTACAAATCCTCTATAGACTGATGTAATGGAGCTTTGTACTGACCTCCCCCAGCAGCAGTGGAGCATACTGTACGCTCCATCTACTGACCTCCCCCAGCAGCAGTGGAGTATACTGTACGCTCCGTCTACTGACCTCCCCCAGCAGCAGTGGAGTATACTGTACTCTCCATCTACTGACCTCCCCCAGCAGCAGTGGAGTATACTGTACTCTCCGTCTACTGACCTCCCCCAGCAGCAGTGGAGTATACTGTACTCTGTCTACTGACCTCCCCCAGCAGCAGTGGAGTATACTGTACTCTCCATCTACTGACCTCCCCCAGCAGCAGTGGAGTATACTGTACTCTCCGTCTACTGACCTCCCCCCAGCAGCAGTGGAGTATACTGTACGCTCCATCTACTGACCTCTCCCAGCAGCAGTGGAGTATACTGTACTCTCCATCTACTGACCTCCCCCAGCAGCAGTGGAGTATACTGTACTCTCCATCTACTGACCTCCCCCAGCAGCAGTGGAGTATACTGTACTCTCAGTCTACTGACCTCCCCCAGCAGCAGTGGAGTATACTGTACTCTCCATCTACTGACCTCCTCCAGCAGCAGTGGAGTATACTGTACTCTCCGTCTACTGACCTCCCCCAGCAATAGTGGAGTATACTGTACGCTCCGTCTACTGACCTCCCCCAGCAGCAGTGGAGTATACTGTACGCTCCATCTACTGACCTCCCCCAGCAGCAGTGGAGTATACTGTACTCTCCATCTACTGACCTCCCCCAGCATCAGTGGAGTATACTGTACTCTCCGTCTACTGACCTCCCCCAGCAGCAGTGGAGTATACTGTACTATCCGTCTACTGACCTCCCCCAGCAGCAGTGGAGTATACTGTACTCTCCATCTACTGACCTCCCCCAGCAGCTGTGGAGTATACTGTACTCTCCGTCTACTGACCTCCCCCAGCAGCAGTGGAGTATACTGTACTCTCCATCTACTGACCTCCCCCAGCAGCAGTGGAGTATACTGTACTCTCCGTCTACTGACCTCCCCCAGCAGCAGTGGAGTATACTGTACTCTCCATCTACTGACCTCCCCAGCAGCAGTGGAGTATACTGTACTCTCCATCTACTGACCTCCCCCAGCAGCAGTGGAGTATACTGTACTCTCCATCTACTGACCTCCCCCAGCAGCAGTGGAGTATACTGTACTCTCCGTCTACTGACCTCCCCCAGCAGCAGTGGAGTATACTGTACGCTCCATCTACTGACCTCCCCCAGCAGCAGTGGAGTATACTGTACTCTCCATCTACTGACCTCCCCCAGCAGCAGTGGAGTATACTGTACGCTCCGTCTACTGACCTCCCCCAGCAGCAGTGGAGTATACTGTACTCTCCGTCTACTGACCTCCCCCAGCAGCAGTGGAGTATACTGTACTCTCCGTCTACTGACCTCCCCAGCAGCAGTGGAGTATACTGTACTCTCCGTCTACTGACCTCCCCCCAGCAGCAGTGGAGTATACTGTACTCTCCGTCTACTGACCTCCTCCAGCAGCAGTGCAGTATACTGTACTCTCCATCTACTGACCTCCCCCAGCAGCAGTGGAGTATACTGTACTCTCCATCTACTGACCTCCCCCAGCAGCAGTGGAGTATACTGTACGCTCCGTCTACTGACCTCCCCCAGCAGCAGTGGAGTATACTGTACTCTCCGTCTACTGACCTCCCCCAGCAGCAGTGGAGTATACTGTACTCTCCGTCTACTGACCTCCCCCAGCAGCAGTGGAGTATACTGTACTCTCCGTCTACTGACCTCCCCCCAGCAGCAGTGGAGTATACTGTACTCTCCGTCTACTGACCTCCTCCAGCAGCAGTGCAGTATACTGTACTCTCCATCTACTGACCTCCCCCAGCAGCAGTGGAGTATACTGTACTCTCCGTCTACTGACCTCCCCCAGCAGCAGTGGAGTATACTGTACGCTCCGTCTACTGACCTCTCCCAGCAGCAGTGGAGTATACTGTACGCTCCGTCTACTGACCCCCCCAGCAGCAGTGGAGTATACTGTACGCTCCATCTACTGACCTCCCCCAGCAGCAGTGGAGTATACTGTACGCTCCATCTACTGACCTCCCCCAGCAGCAGTGGAGTATACTGTACGCTCCGTCTACTGACCCCCCCCAGCAGCAGTGGAGTATACTGTACTCTCCATCTACTGACCTCCCCCAGCAGCAGTGGAGTATACTGTACGCTCCGTCTACTGACCTCCCCCAGCAGCAGTGGAGTATACTGTACGCTCCATCTACTGACCTCCCCCAGCAGCAGTGGAGTATACTGTACGCTCCATCTACTGACCTCCCCCAGCAGCAGTGGATCTTCACCTGGATATAAGATAAATGCAGGTTCCTTTTTCTTTTTTCTCTTGTCTTTAACATTGAATCTCTGCAGGAAAGTTCAGATGGAACGACGAGTGGACTTGAAAAACCTGCATCAGTGTCTGTGAATGGTAAGAGCCTTTCATAAATCTTGGTTGACTGCTGTCAGTGTCCTTTTAGGGAGAGTGTAAAGCTGCCCTCGAGTTCACTCGGATGCCTCCTAATAGTTTGGTGCAATGGTATACCGGAGAGAATTACAGACACAGATGTAAGTTCATAACCAGATTTAGTGGGATCCATATTGTAGGTGAGCAGACAAGAGGAGAAGCAGCTAATGAGTGGAGCGTGACTGTGATGTCCATGATGCTTGGGAGAAATAAATTCAAGCGTGCTTTGCATATGACTTACTTTCTGGGTACCTTCATAGGTAATATATATTGTATTTTTTCCACACTGGAGGTAAGTATGATTTATTCATAAAAAAAAATATTTTTCACTCTGCTATTACTGTCAGATGCCACGATCAGCTACGCCTCTGCATCTGAGGGATACAATGACGGGAGCGCCACAATCGCTGTTCTCTGTCATTGCACCCACTACCTACAAAGAAATGTGCTTTTTGATGAAATAATCCTCTACAAAGCTTTATTTTATTTTTTTTATTCGGCGAAGCAGCCAGATCAAATTGTTTAATACTTCGCTCATCTGTAGTCCCAGTGAAAGGTGTATATACCTACAGCTCTCTTTCACAAGACAATCTCTAAGGACTATATATCCTGATGTTAAGCAGATAGCGATCCTGGTCTTGTTTTAAGCTTAGATTGTCGGCTTAAAAACAAGACCTGGATTACATCTCTAGCTGCTACAAAGCCCGAGATATTCCAGGATAAAGCACCCCTCCCACCTCTTAAGCCAGCTGTTATGTTGGCAAGCGTGATGAAGGAGATGGGTAAAGAGGGGGACTTGCCAACAGGCTGCAGAAGGCGAGACTTAGATTCTCTTTCCCTATACAATTGTACATGGGCACAGGAGGAGGGCAACATGGATTTCTGTGCATGGTATCAACCCCCTCTGCCATCAGTCAAAAAAATACCTTCTCTCTAATACTTTTTCTTTCTAGAAAGAATTGTAAAAAAGAGTGCTTTCTCATCTAATCATCTCTCTGCTCCAACCTAGGCTATTCATTGACTCCATGGCCCAGAAGTTTACCAGCATCTGGAGAACAGCACCTAACACACTACAAACACAATATCCCGTCCATCCTCAATTCATTGAGTAATATATATAAAACACCTCTCTAGCGATGCACATTACATGCTACAGTAATAGCGATGATGACATCAGCAGTGAGGAATATCTAATATATTTAAAATATATATAAAATTATTTTCTTTAGTCAGAAAGGACATTTTCGTCTATTGACTGTTGCTGTAAATGATCGTTTTTAGTCATTGGACCTTGTTAAAAAAAAATAGTTTGCAGCCTCTTGATTTTCGGTGATTTGTGTATATAGTGAACATTTATTTTCAGGAGGTGTGGTGCATATATTGTTTTGCATGGGCCACACTTTTACCCCTTAATACCAACTTTTATGGAATTTCTATGAAAATTACATATTGAAAGTTCCATTAAGGTGTCTGTGTGTATGATGAGCTGAGTGGCATTTTGACAGTGTGCCAGGAGTCTGCTTTAAGAAAATATGAATGTGGGGTTAGTATGATTTTATATTTTATTTAGAATTATATGTTTATTTCTATATTTATCCTGGCAAATTATCCTGGCTTATAGGGATGAAAAATGTCCAAACACCCCTGGCAGCAAAAGAGTTAAAAGAAAAACACTTTGGACAATATTGAACCCATCAGGTCTTTACTAATGGAAATGCAGCCAGTGGAAATGCTGTATGTTCTCCTGAAGTGACTAAACATACACTTTTAGCCCTCTCAATGTGTGGATTGCTGCTAAAGGTTAGTCATGGTGGCCATAACAAGTGACAATCACATCAGCTGGAGTCACAGCCATTTGTACGGGAAGTATTTTATGAGTACTACTTGAAATAGTGCGATATAGTGAATATTCATTTTTCAGTAGATAAGCGTAAAGTGTTTTCTCTGACTAAACTCAAATAACCCTACCTACTTGGACAGTCCACCCTAAACGGTGGCCCCCAACTGGTCGACGGTCCTTAACCTGGATAAGTGATTGGGACCTGAACTAGAAGGAAAATAGAAGTCAGATAGGCCAGGTCAGACCCAGAGAATTAATGTCAGAATGGAAAAAAAACAATTTTGCTGGACCAAGTTCTTTTGAAAATAGGCAAATGACCAGTAGGATGTGTTCACCTAGGGGTTCATCTCTCTGTGCAACTGCTGCGCCCTATGCTCTTTGACATGACCAGGAGTTATCATGTTTTCACTACCTGGCTCTGTCAATCAAAGTGCAGAAGGCACGGCAGCTGCAGAGAGCTAAGCCTCTAGGAGTAACAGCAAAAAGTAGCCAAAGAGAAAAGGTGCTAATGTGAGTATGTAAAAGTGCAGAAACCCTCAATAGGGTGTATATTTTGCTCACCTGTTTTTGTTGTGCAAGCCGGGGCACAACTTCAGTGCAGAACAGAAGAGGTTGGTGCAGCTGATACTGTATGGAACCCCAGAGGCAGAAGCCAAGCTGCCTGTGCAGTGGATACAATGCACAGGAAGGGGAAGTTGACTGCTGATGTCTCACTTTAGTACTGATAGCTTGTTGACACAAAACTAGATGATTGATATACCATTTATTCAACACACATTTCGGGGTACACAGGAACCATTTTAGAAGTCCCTGACACCAATCTCCTGTGAACTGTGGGCAAACAATTTATTTTCAGGCCTGTCCTCATTGGCCAGATCTTGGTTAGACCTGATCTCAGAGGCCAGATCAGTGGTGATAGTTGAAATAGGAAGGCATCTGCCTTAATATTCCTAGACCCTGTCCTGAAAGTGATCACAAAATTATTGGGTGAAACATTATGCCCATAGAGCCTGTCTGGGATTAAAACATTGAGCTGATTCTAAAAATGTCAAATTCCTGTGGTTGGTTAAGGACCGTTACTTGATGTATAGTTTCCTCCTGAAAGTGATTCCAGTCTTCAAAGGTCCACTTGGTGTCAAGGAGCCCACTCTCTGTCAGGGAAAATTTGCAATAAAAACCCCCCCACATGGTCTAAGACAAAAAAGCATGGCTCTCAGCCCCACCTCAGAGGCATTGACCTTCACCACAATTGGTCTAGTCAGATCAGGCAGGACCAAAACAGGAGCTTTCATGAAACATCTTTTTAGAGATTCAAGAGCTAATATTTCCTTTGGCTGCCAATGAAGAAGATCCACCCCCTTCTTAGTCATATCAGTAAGAGGTTTCAATGTAACATAAAAAGTTTGATGAACTTATGGCAATAGCTAGCGAAGCACAAAAATAGCTGCAAGGATTTAATCAAAGAAGTCGGGGCCCAAGGAGTGAGTTCAAACCGCTTCCTATCACCTGTGAAGTGACAAGACAATTTAACTTTATGTACTTGGAGCTGTGAGGGAACTATTACAATGGGTGGAGACCTAGTAGATTCGTGATGTTGGACCCTTTTTGCAAGGTGCTGTAGCAGTTGTTTGAGACCATGCATTTGGTTTACCAAGGCCCACATTGGATCCATGCCAGAAAGGAAAATGCCACAGAGAGAATTTGGTTTGGCATGTGAATCTGTCACATAAGGTAGGAAACAGTGCATCCTTAAACTTCACCTGCACCACTTTCCTTACGTCCTTGGACAATCTGCCTTAAACGGCATCCCCCAACTGGTCGACGGTCCCTAAACTGAATAAGTGCACAGGATCTTACCTAGAGGGGAAACGGAAGTCAAACAGGACTAGTCAGAAGCAGATGATAAATATCAGAGCCCAATTGGTCCAGCTTCCCTGCTCCCTGATAGGCCAACTAGCCCCAGAGCCATATGGGTTGGTAACCAAACGATGCTGGTGATGATGCCATAGTGAGGCGGAGATTTCCACAGAGGCGCAGGCAGATAAGTACATAACATAACTGTACAAATTTGGGAAAACCATAATCATATTAACCTGCAGAATGAAGGTAACACATTTTTGTGTCATACGGTAAACAGTGCAAATTTTCTAATGCCTTAATCAGAGGTTAAATTGCTGTTGTTTTTTTCACATTCCCACCCAGAAAGAGTTCATGAAAATTAATTTGTAAGTGGAATGCGCCCTAAGACTGCCAAAATAAATGTGGAATGCAACACTGAAAAAAATTATTCATCCTAAATGCACAGAATAGGTTGGCAGCAAAGGGGTTTAGAAGATACAGAAGCTGAGAATGGAAAAGGATAGGTTTATGTAAGAAAAAAAAAAATATATAGTTAGAATGGGATTGGTTGCCACTAGCACCGGTTTCATTAATTTCTCCTATTTACTTTATGTTTCCTAGCTTGCTATTGTCTCAAGAAAGCTTGACTGATTAATATAAATGTAATTTGTTTTTTGAAAGTAAGAACATTTTGTTTTATTTTCCAGGTGAAGACAGGATGACAGTATACCATAAGCATCTCCATTTACCTTCCTGTCATGAAGTAGAAGATAACAATATCACACAAGATAATTCTATGACTCCTAATGTACCCTCAGTCCTTCACAGTGAAAATCTCTCCTCCGATACCGCTGGTCACAAGAAACCTTCATCTAGACAATCACTAATTGGCAAAACAAGAACTAAACAGAAACGTGGGAAACATTTTAAAAGGAAATCTAATCTTTCCTTACATGAGAAAAATCAAAGAGATAAAAGGTCATTTTCATGCTCAGAATGTGGAAAATCTTTTACCAGTAAATTCATTCTGGATGGACATCAGAGAATTCACACAGGGGAGAGACCATTTTTATGTTCAGAATGTGGGAAATGTTTTAGTCGAAAATCTAATCTTTTGTACCATCTAAGAATCCACTTACGGGAAATGTCATTTTTGTGTTTAGAATGTGGGAAATGCTTTAGTCAGAATTCAGATCTTCATAGACATCAGCGAGCTCACACAGGGGAGAAGCCACATTTATGTCCTGAATGTGGGAAATGTTTTAGTCAGAAATCAGATCTTGTTACACATCAGAGAACTCACACAGGCGAGAAACCATTTTCATGTCCTGAATGTGGGAAGTGTTTTAGTCAGAGTTCAGATCTTCATAGACATCAGCGAGCTCACAAAGGGGAGAAGCCACATTTATGTCCTGAATGTGGGAAATGTTTTATTCAGAAATCAGATCTTGTTACACATCAGAGAACTCACACAGGGGAGAAACCATTTTCATGTATTGATTGTGGAAAGTATTTTAGTCAGAAATCACATCTTGTTACACATAAGAGAACTCACACAGGGGAGAAACCATTTTCATGTCTTGATTGTGGAAAGTATTTTAGTCAGAAATCACATCTTGTTAAACATCAGAGAACTCACACAGGGGAGTAACCATTTATGTGCCCAGAATGTAGTAAATATTTTACTGTGAAATCAGCTCTTGTAGAACATCTGAGAACTCACACAGGGGAGAAACCATATTCATGTCCTGAATGTGGAAAGTGTTTTTGTCACAAATCAAGTTTTGCTACACATGAGAGAACTCACACTGAAGAGAAGCCACTATTGGTCAGAAGTACAAGACATAATGCAACTCATACATTCTTACAACAGATGGCAAGATCTCAGTCTGTGAAGCAATTATAGATGCAAGCTATGTCTTGTCAGGTCTTGATTTAAGGCTGACAGTGATGTGAAGAGAAATTCAGCACTGCACAGAGATCTAGGTAAAATCTCTTTATTCCATGCAAGAAAACATCTGACAGATCAGAATAGAAGTAGTTAACATGTTTCAGACCCAATGGTCCTTACTCATAGCATAATTGGCTACCTGCTCCAAGGACAGTGGCAGTTGAAGAGTTTGACTGGGGCAGCACACCTGTCAAACCATAACACAGGTGTTTTAAGGTGATCTCATAGAGGACTATGCTATAAGTAAAGACTGTTGGGTCTGAAATGTGTAAACGACTTCTGTATAGGTATGTTGATGTTTTATCACATGAAAAAAAAAGAGATTTCATAAGGCTCCCGTGCAGCGCTGGATTTAACGTGTTTGGTCCATTCCTCCAAAGCCTTTTATGCACTTTGGGACTATCCATGAGAAGGATGGTGAGCTAGACTGTCTTCTTTATTTAGAGATGACAATCTATGCTTTAAACAAGACCATGGTCCAAGGCCTTTAGAAACAGGTCCCAGTGAAAGCTGCATATACCTTCAGCTCTCACTCAATAGATGTTTTCTAAAGTCTATACGTTCCGATGTGGGGCAGGTGGTAATCCTGGTCTTACTTAACCACTTCCAGAGTGGGCCATTTACCCCCTTCCTGACCTAGCCTAATTTAGCAAATCTGACATGTGTCACTTTATGTGGTAATAACTTTGGAACGGTTTTACTTATCCAAGCCATTCAGATTTTGTTTTCTCGTGACACATTGTACTTCATGTCAACACCTTAAGGACCGGGCCATTTTTCACCTTAAGGACCAGGCCATTTTTAGCAAATCTGACATGTGTCACTTTCTTTGGTGATAACTTTAAAACGCTTTTACTTATACAGGCCATTCTGAAATTGTTTTCTCGTCACATATTGTATTTTATGACAGTGGTAAAATTGAGTTAAAAAATTTCATTTTTATGTATAAAAAAATACTAAATTTACCCCAAATTTTTAAAAATTAGCAAATTTACATTTCTCTACTTTTATAATAGATAGTAATAATTAAAAAATGTTTTATTACTTTACATTCTCCATATGTCTACTTCATGTTTGGATCATTTTGTGAATGCAATTTTATTTTTTGGGGATGTTAGAAGGCTTAGAAGTTTAGAAGCAAATCTTGAAATTTTTCTGAAAATTTCCAAAACCCATTTTTTAAGGACCAGTTCATTTATGAAGTCACTTTGTGAGGCTTACATAATAGAAACCACCCAAAATGACTCCATTTTAGAAACTACACCCCTCAAGCTGTTCAAAACTGATTTTACAAACTTTGTTAACCCTTTAGGTGTTCCTCAAGAATAAATGAAAAATGGAGATGAAATTTTAGAATTTCACTTTTTTGGCAGTTTTCCATTTTAATAAAAAAAATTCCACTAACAAAGCAAGGGTTAACAGCCAAACAAAACTCAATATTTATTGCCCTGATTGTGTAGTTTACAGAAACACCCCATATGTACAGAAACACCCCATAAAGTGCTGTACGGGCACGCAGCATTGCGCAGAAGGAAAGGAACGCCAGATGGTTTTCGGAACGCAGATTTCACTGGGATAATTTTAAGCTGCCATGTCACATTTGAAGACCCCCTGATGCACCCCTAGAGTAGAAACTCCAAAAAATTTACCATATTTTAGAAACTACACCCCTCAAGGTATTCAAAACTGATTTTACAAACTTTGTTAACCCTTTAGGTGTTACACAAGAAAAAAAAGGAAAATGGAGTTGAAATTTGAGAATTTTACTTTTTCCCCTCCCCCACGACAGCACCACTGAGAGGTGGCTCCGCCTCCATGGACAGGAAACCTGTAGCATAAAAAAGGTGGAGCCACTCTCCCACCTCAGTGAGGTTTCCTGTCCCTGGAGCAGGAGACTTGTAGTTTTTTCCTTCTAGGGGCCCATGGCTTGGAAATCCTAGGAAAGCCTAGAGAGTCATGGGTCTTACCAGCCTGAGACCGGGTGCCGGGTCTTTTTTCTTTAAGGATGGGGGTTGGTCTGGGCCAATTCTTCATCTGGAGGCTGAGGACACCGGTCCCTCAAAAGAGTGAGAACGTGTGGGAGCCGCAGAGCAGGAGAGCAGCTGATAGGGAACACGCCAGAGGGCAGTTGTTCTGGGCGCGCACGTGTGGGCTGCAGACTGTCGGCGCAGGAGCAGTGGAGCGCGCCGGAGCGGAAACCGGAAGTCGCAGGAATGACGTCAGGTGAAACGTGTGTTCCACAGGCAAGTTCCGGTCAGGTGACCGGAAATAAAAGAATGAGCAGGCTGTACAGCGTTCTCAGAGTTGAAGACACCATTGAGGTCTGCTGTGGATAGTTTTTTCTAACTCTGGGCTATCAGTTTATTCCCCTTTCAGTGGAAGCGCTTGTTCAACAACCGGATCGACAACGGGTGAGAACCCCAGATGGTTTCTGGCACGGCGGCTCCCAGGGAACATGTGGAACTCTCCAAGGAGAGGTGCTGTTCCCTGCTTCATATTGAATCTTAACCTCTATGCCTCTAGGAATATCATGGAGGAGGACAAGAGGTCGGAAGAAGTGGAGTATGAAAAACAGATGCCGGTATAAGGAGCTTCTGAGGGGGTAAGATACAATGGTTTATGAGGATATTGATATGTGTTCTTCGTATCTACTATTTGTTCCTTAGATGGCACCTAAAAAATGTGTATCAAAAAGGAAAACTAAGAGTGTGCATTATGTAAATGCCCCTTGTCTTCGTCATATTCTAAAAAATTATGCCAGGAATGTATCGAGTGGACACTGGCAGAGGAATCCCCGAATTTCATGAAGGATATTAGAGCATTGATTAAATCGGAGGTTAAGGAATCCCTTAAAACGTCTAAAAAGCCTAATAAATCAGTGGAAAGAACAGATTCAGATGTGGAATCTTTAGGCATTAGTGAAGAGGATAAGGATGAAAGGTCTGAGGATTCGTCCTTTTCAGAAGAGGAGAATGAGAAAAAAATCCTGTTTCCAGTAACGGATACGGAAAAACTACTTAAAACTATTAGGGCTACTCTAGAGCTAGAGGACGTCAAAGAAGACAGATCTATGGCAGACACAGTCTTTGAGGGATTGCGGGAAAAGAAAAGATGTTTTCCTTTACATAAAAGTATATCAGCTCTAATAGAAAGGAATGGAAGAAACCAGACAGAGGCTTTTGTAAGTAAAAATTTTAAGAGAAAATACCCCTTTGAGGAGGAGGCCACTACATTGTGGGATAAGGCGCCTAGATTGGACGTAGCCATATCTAAAGTTTCCAGAAGATCTTCCTTACCATATGAGGATATGGGGTTTTTAAAGGACCCACTAGATAAAAAAAATTGACTCTTGTCTCAAAAATACATGGGAGGCATCTACAGCTTCCTTCAGACCCAACATTGCAGCAACAGTTACAGCCAGGTCTTTGGCCATTTGGCTTGAAAGGCTAGAGGGGCAGTTAAGAGATAAATGCCCTAGGGATCAGATTCCGACTTCGTTGCCGACCTTACAAAAAGCGGCAGATTTTTTATCCGACGCTTCGGTTGAGGCGGTTTGATTGTCGTCCAGGTCTGCTTCCATTTCGGCCCGTAGAGCCCTATGGCTGAAGAACTGGAGGGGAGGAGACATGGCTTCCAAACAGCGCTTGTGCAGTATTCCCTGTCAGGGACAGTTCCTGTTTGGCCCAGAACTTGATGCCCTCCTAGAAAAGGCAGCTGACAGAAAAAAGAGAATGCCACAAGAATCCTCTTTCTCACAGTTTAGACCCTACAGACGTCCCTTTCGTAATGCACCTAGGTTTCAGGGAAAGAGGCAGTCGGGGGACAGAGATCAGTTTCCCAGGCTGAGGGGGTCAGGGGGTAGGGGCTTCATGTTCGGGAATTCCTCCTCCCAGAAGGACAAGTTGTCCAAAAAATGACGCCAGGTTGCAGGTAGGAGGGAGACTAAAATTATTTCTTTCTGATGGAAGAAAATCGCAGGAAGTTGGGTGAGAGATATTATGACAGAGGGCTTAAAACTGCAGTTCAAAGGACATTGTCCACAAAGGTTTGTGGTTACAAGAAAATTCGAAAAATTGTCAAAGGAAGTGGATCAGCTGATAGACAAAAGAGTGTTAATACCGGTGCCAAAAGCAGAGGGGGGAAAGGCTTCTACTTGACTCTGTTCTTAGTGAAAAAAAACAGACGGCTCCTTTCGGACGAATATAAATTTAAGACAATTAAACAAGTCTCTAGTCATAAAGAAATTCAAGATGGAGACCATAAAGTCTGCAATTCATTTAGTTTTTCAGGGATGTTTCATGGCGGTATTAGATTTGAAAGACGCGTATCTGCATATCCCGATGCATCCTTCCTTCCAAAGATTTCTAAGGGTGGCGGTAGTCGAGAACAAAAGAACCAGACACCTACAGTTTCAGTCTATGCCTTTCGGGCTGTCGAGTGCACCAAGAACCTTTACCAAGGTGATGGCAGAAGTGGCCTCATTTATTCGCAAGGAAGATATTCTTTTCCTGCCTTATCTAGACGACTTCTTGATTATAGCGAAGTCACGGGAGAAGTGTCAGAATTCCGTTCAGAGAGTGATTCAGATTCTGGAGCATCTGGGATGGATAATCAATGTAAAGAAATCCAGGTTAAAACCCAGCACAAGCCAGACATTTTTGGGGTTGCAGCTGGACTCCTTGCAACAGAGGACTTTTCTTTCATTAGAAAAAAATAGAGAAAGTTCGGAACGAAGCCCAGAGAGCTCAGGAAAATCCAAGTATGTCTGTCTGGAAGGCCATGTCCCTACTAGGGTTAATGACAGCTTGTATTCCAGCAGTACAATGGGCACAGTTTCATTCAAGACAGTTGCAAGAGGAGATATTGGAGATAACAAGACGAAAGGGGATTACCTTGGACTCCCAGATGAATCTCTGCAGGAGGACTCTTATCTCCCTCAACTGGTGGTTGGAGGTAAAGAATTTGGACCAGGGTATCCCGTGGAATTACCCAGATCTTGTAATTATTACGATAGATGCCAGCCCATGGGGGTGGGGGGCACATTTCCAGGGTCAGTTAAGGCAGAAAAGTTGTTCCCCGTTGCAGAGACAATTCTCCTCCAACAGGAAGGAATTAAGAGCAGTGGCATTAGCCTTAAGAGCAGCCCTTCCAGAGATACAACACCAGCATGTCAGGATTATGTCAGACAACAGAACGGTGGTGTCATACCTGAACCGTCAAGGAGGTACCAAATCCCGATCTTTAATGAGGGAAACAGAATTAATATTCTCGGAAATAAGGGTCCAATTAACACACATATCTGCTCTGCATATAAAAGGGAAAGGGAATATCCAGGCCGACTTTTTAAGCCGCCATCGCTTGAGACAAGGAGAGGGGTCCCTAGATCCCTTAGTATTTGCGAAGATTTTGGAGTTATGGGGAAACCCGGTAATAGATCTTTTCACCACCAGGGAGAACAGGCAGGTGGAGAAATTTTGCTCTCTCAGCCCTTACGAATCCCCGTTTGGGGTGGATGCTTTCCTCCTAGAATGGAAATTTCATCTAGGATATGCCTTTCCCCCGCTTCAGCTCCTTCCCAGGGTTCTCAGGAAAATAAGAGAGGAGAAATCAGACATGATAGTGATCGCCCCTTTTTGGCCAAAGAGGGCATGGTTCTCTCTTCTCAGGTCCATGTCAGTGGTAGAACCATGGGTTCTTCCCGAGATGCCTTACATCTTACGGCATGGAGATTGAAAGGGCGCACTTAATCAAGGAGGGGTTTTCTGAGGCTCTGGTTTCTACCATACTTAAAAGCAGGAAAATAGTGACTAACACTATTTATGCTAGAATATGGAAAAGATTCTTATCCTTTGCAGGTCTTGACACCAATGTTTGGCCCGAAAAAATTTCTACTAGACAGGTGTTGGAGTTTTTACAACGAGGGTTATCTTTAGGTTTAGCAAAGAGCACTCTGAAGGTTCAGGTTTTGGCCCTCTCAGGATTAAGTGGTAGAAGTCTGGCCATGGATCCCTGGATAGTCAGGTTTTTCAGGGCAGTGTATAGGGTTGCTACGGTTAAGGGACCTAGATTTCCCCCCGGGACTTGAATTTAGTGTTAAAAGCTTTGCTTAGTCATCCATTTGAGCCTATCGAGGATAGTTCTATAAAAATTCTCACTCTAAAGTTGGTTATTTTGATAGCTCTTACTTCTGCGCGAAGAATTAGCGAGATTCAGGCCCTGTCTATTAATGCCCCATTTATGACCATACGCGAGGATAGGGTAGTATTAAGGCCAGACCCAAAATGTATTCCTAAAGTCCCTTCTAAGACCAACAGATTACAGGAGATAGTTCTCCCAGTTTTTTTTCCATACCCAAAGAATGAGGATGAAGAAAAATGGAATCTTCTAGATTGAAGGTGCCTGATCCAGTACCTAGAAAAAAACAAGGACTGGAGAAAATCCTCATCTTTATTGGTCTTGTACGCTGGGGCTAGGAAAGGTAATGCTGCCTCTAAGAGTACCATCGCTAGGTGGATTTGAGAGCTAATTTCTTTAGCTTACTATCGCAAAAAATAAATAAATAAAAATATATATATTGTATTAACCAAAAGGGGAGTCCCTCTCATACTCTGTAAACCCACTGAAGTGGGAGAGTGGCTCCACCTTTTTTATGCTACAGGTTTCCTGTCCATGGAGGCGGAGCCATCTCTCAGTGGTGCTGTCGTGGGGTAAGGAAAATCCGATTACCGGTAAGTGTAATCATAATTTTTTGGCAGATTTTCCATTTTAATCCATTTTTTACACTAACAAAGCAAGGGTTAACAGCCAAACAAAACTCAATATTTATTGCCCTGATTCTGTAGTTTACAGAATCACCTCATATGTGGTCGTAAACTGCTGTACGGGCACACGGCAGGGCGCAGAAGGAAAGCCATATGGTTTTTGGAAGGCAGTTTTAACTGGCATAATTTTAAGCTGCCATGGACCCTTAGGCCCCTTTCACACGGCGAGTTTTCCACGTGGGTGCAATGCGTGAGGTGAACGCATTGCACCCGTACTGAATCCTGGCCCATTCATTTCTATGGGGCTGTGCACATGAGCGGTGATTTTCACGCATCACTAATGCATTGGGTGAAAATCGCAGCATGCTCTATATTGTGCGTTTATCACATTGAAGCGAATGGGGCTGTGTGAAAATCGCAAGCAAGTGCGGATGCGGTGCGATTTTCACGCACGGTTGCTAGGAGACGATCTGGATGGAGACCCGATCATTATTATTTTCCCTTATAACATGGTTATAAGGGAAAATAATAGCATTCTTAATACAGAATGCATAGTAGAATAGCGCTGGAGGGGTTAAAAAATAATAATAATAATTTTACTCACCTCATCCACTTGCTCGCGCAGCCCGGCTTCTCTTCTGTCTTCTTTTTTGCTGTGCAAGAAAAGGACCTGTGGTGACGTCACTCCGGTCATCACATGGTCAATCACATGATCTTTTACCATGGTGATGGATCATGTGATGGACCATGTGATGACCGGAGTGACGTCACCACAGGTCCTTTTCCTGCACACAGCAAAAAAGAAGACAGAAGAGAAGCCGGGCTGCGCGAACAAGTGGATTAAGGTGAGTTAAATTATTTTTTATTTTTTTAACCCCTCCAGCGCTATTGTACTATGCATTCTGTATTAAGAATGCTATTATTCTCCCTTATAACCATGTTATAAGGGAAAATAATACAATCTACACAGCACCTAGAAGTTCGGGTTTGGGTACCAAACATGCCGTTTTTTCTCACGCGAGTGCAAAACGCATTACAATGTTTTGCACTCGCGCTGAAAATTGCACATTTTCCCGCAACGCACCCGCCTCTTATCCGGGCAAAAAACATGACGCCCGTGTGAAAGAGGCCTTAGAGTAGAAACTCCCAAAAAAATGACCCTATTTTGGAAACTACGGGATGAGGTGGCAGTTTTGTTGGTACTATTTTAGGGTACATATGATTTTTGGTTGCTCTATATTACACTTTTTGTGAGGCAAGGTAACAAAAAATTGCTGTTTTGGCACCGTTTTTGTTATTTACAATGTTCATCTGACAGGCTAAATCTTGTGCTACTTTTATAGAGCAGGTTGTTATGGATGCGACAATACCAAATACAATTTTTTGGTTGTTTCAGTTTTACATAATAAAGCATTTTTGAAAAAAAAGATTTTTGTTTGTGTCTCCATATTCTGATAGCCATAGTTTTTAGTTTTTTGGGCGACTGTCTTATGTAGGGGCTCATTTTCTTCGGTATGAGATGACTGTTTGATTGGTACTATTTTAGGGTGCGCATACCTAATATGTATACTTTTTTATTTATTCAAGTTTTACACAATAACAGCATTTTTTAATTAAAAAAAATAATGTTTTAGTGTCTCCATATTCTAAGAGACCTAGTTTTTTTATTTTTAATGCGATTGTCTTAGGTAGAGTCTAATTTTTTTGTGGGATGAGATGACGGTTTGATTAGTACTATTTTAGAGTGCGTATGACTTTTTGATCGTTTGGTATTACACTTTTTGTAATGTAAGGTGACAAAAAATAGCTTTTTTGGCACACATTTTATTAAAATTTTTACGGTGTTCTTCTGAGGGGTTAGGTCATGTGCTATTTTTATAGAGCAGGTTGTTACGGATGCGACCATACCTAATATTTCTACTTTTGTATTTTTTTTACATTTAACAGAATAAAAGCATTTTTGAAATAAAAAAAATCATGTTTTAGTTTCTCTATAGTCTGAGCCATAGTTATTTTTTAGGCGATTGTCTTAGGTAGGGGCTCATTTTTTGTGGGATGAGGCGATGGTTAGATTGGTACAATTTTATGGGGCATATGCCTTTTTTAATCGCTTGATGTTGCACTTATAGTGATGTAAGGAATGTTAATGATTTAGAAATGGTTTTTTTTTAGCACAGTTTTAATTTTTTTTTTTTATGGTGTTCATGTCAGGGTTTCGATCATGTGATACTTTTATAGAGCTGGTCAATACGGATGCAGCGATACTTAATATGTCTACTTTTATTTTTTTCCCTATTTTTTTCAACTTAATTTTGGGAAATGGACTCCGCACGGATGCGGTGCGTGAGTTGAACGCATTGCACCCGCACTGAATCCCGACCTATTCATTTCTATGGGGCTGTTCACATGAGCGGTGATTTTCACGCATCACTTATGCGTTGCGTGAAAATCGCAGCATGCTCTATTTTGTGCATTTTTCACGTAACGCAGGCCCCATAGAAATGACCATGTTATAAGGGAAAATAATACAATCTAGAGAACACCGATCCCAAGCCCGAACTTCTGTGAAGAAGTTTGGGTACCAAATGTTTTTACAATGTTTTGCACTCTCGTGGAAAAATTGTGCGTGTTCCCGCAACGCACTCGCACATTTTCCCACAACGCCCGTGTGAAAGAGGTCTAATCCACCGGCATCGGCGTTATCACCGATGCTGGTAGATGCAGCACGGATTCGGCTGTCAGTAACAGCCGGATCCATGCTGCTGATCGCAGCAGTGCACATGGGAGGAAGGAAGGACCGCAGGACAAGAATGCTCGTCCTGGGGCGCAAAGTATTGGCCATTTAGAATGAGCATTCTCATCCTGAGTCATTAAGGAGTTAATGGTAAATTTGAGTCAATATGTTTTACCTTTATTTTTGAATAAATTGATTTATTAATTAACATTCCCCATATGTCTACTTTATGTTGACATCATTTTAATAATGTAATTTTCTTTTTTTAGGACGTTAGAAGGTTTAGAATTTTAGAAGCAATTTTTTTAATTTTTAAGAAATTTTCCAAAGTCCACTTTTTTAAGGACCAGTTCAGTTCTGAAGTCACTTTGTGGGGCCTACATAATAGAACCAACCCATAAATGACCCCATTTTAAAAATAACACCCCTCAATCTATTCAAAACTGGTTTTAGAAATGTTGTTAACCCTTTAGGTATTCCACAGGAATTAAAGCAAAATAGAGGCGAAATTTCAAAATGTCACTTTTTTTGGAGATTTTCTATTTTAATAAATGCTTTCCTGGAACACATCAATGGTTAACAACAAAACAAATCTCAATATTTATTACCTTGATTCTGCAGTTTGCAAAAACGCCCCATATGTGGTCGTTTACCGCTGTTTGGGCACACGACAGGGCACAGAAGGCAAGGAGCACCATATGGTTTTTGGAGGACAGACTTTGCTGGAATAGTCTTTGGACACCATTTTGCATTTGAAGAGACCCTGAGTTAACCCTACAATGAAAACCCCCAAAAAGTGACCACATTATGTTTACTACACCACCCAAGTATTTTTTAAGGGGTGTCGCAAGCACTTTTCTCAGCAGCTGTTTCACAGTATTTTTAATACTTGGGTGTGAATAATTACATTTTTTTTTTTACAAGAAAATGGTGATTTAGGCCCAAACTTTCTTTTTCACAAAAGATAACAGGAGAATATCCCCCCCAATTTGCTACCCACTTTCTCCTGAATACAGTAACACCCAAATTGTGGTCGTAAATTGTTATTTGGGTATACGCCAGGGAGCGGCATCTGGATTTTCTAGCATGGAATTTTCTGTCATGGTTTTTAAGAGCAATAACTTTTTTTATTTTTTGTTGAATGAGCTGGGCTTTTTTTGTGCGAGACAGGCTGTAGTTTTTATTGGCATCTTTTTATTTCATTTTTAGGAGGTGGTCACAAAAAAAGCTGCTTGGTGTAATTTATAAAAAAAAAATTGTACACGGTTCACTTGATGGGCTGGATCATGTGATATTTTTATTGATCCGGTCATTACGGACGCAACTATACCAAATATGTCTATTTTTTTTTTTTTTTTTTACGTTTCACACAATAAAAACATTTTTAGCAAAAAAATTCTTTTTTTTGTGTTGCCATTTTCTGAGAGCCATATATTTTCGGGACGAGGTGACGTTTTTATTGCTAACATTTTGGGGTACATATGACTTTTTTATGATATGTTTTTTGTGAGGTGAGCTGACCCCCAAAAAATGTTTTGGCATAATTTTTATTTGTTTAGTTTTTTACACCTTTCACTTGATGGGGTAGACCGTGTGATATTTTTGTAGAGCCAATTGTTACGGACGCGGTGTTGTGTATACAGCGATCTAGAAGGCAGGCGCACCCAGGAATTGTCCCTGCCTTCTCTCTGGGGTGCCCTGCTGTCACTGACGGCAGGCCCCCCATTCGGCAGCTGCAGGATTAGCGTGCAGCTGACATCTCTGAAAAAACGTTCCAGAACGTCCATTCAGAGATAAACCCGACCTCCTAGGATGTTTATAGTCAATGAGCGGTCGGGAATTAGTTAAAGCTTAGATTGTCAGTTTTAAAACAAGACCTGAATTACAACTTTAGATGCTACACAACCTGAGATATTCCAGGATAAAGCAGCCCTCCCACCTCTTCAACCAGCTATGATGTTGACTAGCGTGGAGAAGGAGAAAGGTCTAGTGGGGCACCTGCCAACCGACTGAAGAAAAAGAGACATAGACATGTGCACCTGGACATGGGCCCAGGAGGAGGGTAACATGGACGTCTGTGTATGTTATCAACCCCTCCCCATCAGACAGTATACTTATGCTGATTATCCCCTTTTTCTTCTATAAACAGTGTGTAAAATTGAGTGCTTGCTCATCTAATCACCTTTCTGTTCATTAACTCCATGACCCAGAAGTTTACCAGCATCTGAATCACAGCACTAAATTAGTTGTGCCAAACACAATGGCACACTTTTACTCATCGATTGTTGCTGTAAATGATCATTTCTAGTTAGTGTATCTAGTTTAAAAAAAGTTATCTGTTACTTGAAACCAGATTTTTGGTCTTTCCAGTTCTGGTGATTTGTACATGTACACATAGTTATTACCCTTCTGTTAAAGAAAAGTCAGTGGCCACAATGGTCACGGATAGAGTTGAGCAGACACCTGGATGTTCGGGTTCGGCAGGTTCGGCCGAACTTGAAAAAAAAGTTCGGGTTCGGGACCCGAACTTGACCCCGAACCCGAACCCCATTGAAGTCAATGGGGACCCCAACTTTTGGGCACTAAAATGGCTCTAAAATAGTCCTGGAAAGGGCTAGAGGGCTGCAAAAGGCATCAAAATGTGCTTAAGAGCATGACAACTGTTCTGCAAACAAATGTGGATAGGGAAATGACTTAAAATAACATAAAATCCAGAAAAATTAAAAATAACAATCTGGATCTAGGAGTAGGAGGTTGAGGAGGCTGTGGATGTGGCGGTGTAGGTTGACGTAGCAGTGTAGGTGGAAGCGGCGGCGAAGGAAGAATAGGTAGCCAACACTGATTTGTGTTATTTTTTATTTTTAAATTGGGGTATCCCCCAAAATATTGGGACATATAACAAAATAAAACAAAGAATAAGTGCACTTGAGTACAAGAATGGATGGTTGAGGCTGGTATAAATGTCTATTCTGCACAAGGTACGGACAAGTCCTGTGGGATCCATGCCTGGTTCATTTTAATAAACGTAATCTTGTCCACATTGGCTGTGGCCTGTGATAATGCTCTCTGCCGTGCTAAACACACGTTCACACTATACACTGGCTGCAGGGCAGGTCAGCACCTCCAAGGCTGACACAGCTTTTCCACATTTTGGCCATGCTAACCCTGCCTTCTCAGGTGCAGGCGGTGCCCCAGCTGCGTTGGCGACCTCTTCCTCCTCCTCTGCCTTCGCCTTGTGCCTCCACTGTGCCCCCGCTGTCAGGTGGGAATGCCACCAGCAGCGTGCGCTTGTAGTCGCGCATCTTCCGATCAGTAACAGATGGTTTCACTAAATTTAGTTCCCTGTCAGCAATGCAGAGCAGGGGTTCATTCACGGAAAAAGGGGGTTCATGTCACCCAGCAATACAACAGAGGATTTTGAGAGATTTAGGCCCCTGTCACCCAGGTACAGCAGGGGTTCATTCACGGAAAAAGGGGGTTCATGTCACCCAGCAATAGAACAGAGGATTTTGAGAGATTTAGGCCCCTGTCACCCAAGCACAGCAGGGGTTTGTATATGCCAAAAATGGTAAAATGTCACCCGACAATTGAAAATAAGATTTTTTTTCAATTTAGGGCACTAAAATTGGCACTTTTTTAATTAAAATGGCTCTAAAATAGTCCTTGAAAAGGCTAGAGGGATGTAAAAGGCAGTAAAATGTGCTTAAGAGCATGGCAACTGCTCTGCAAACAAATGTGGATAGGGAAATAACTTAAAATGAAATAAAATAAGTAAAAATTACAAATTATTAACCTGCAACTCAGAGAAGGAGGTGGATATGGAGTCAGAGGTTGAGGAGGCAGTGAATGTGGTGTTGTAGGTGGCGGCAGCAATGGAGGAGGAGGAGGTAGATGTTTTTTTTTTTTTTTTTTTTTTTTATTGGGGTAGGTAGCCGGCAATATATTGGGACAAATAACAAAAAAAAAAAAGAATCATTGCACTTGACTTGTATGTTTGATGGTGGTATAAATCTCTATTCTGCACAAGGTACTGACAAGTCTTGTGGGATCCAGGCCTGGTTCATTTTAATGAACGTGAGCTTGTCCACGTTGGCTGTGGACAGACGGCTGCGTCTGTCTGTAATGACACCTCCTGCCGTGCTAAATACACGTTCAGAGAGTACACTGGCTGCAGGGTAGGCCAGCACCTTCAAGGCATACAGGGCAAGCTCAGGCCATGTGGACAATTTGGAGACCCAGAAGTTGAATTGGGCAGAACCATCAGTCAGTACGTGTAGGCGTGTGCACAGGTACTGTTCCACCATGTTGTTCAAATGCTGCCTCCTGCTAACACGCTCCATATCAGCAGTTGGGGCCGGTTGTTGCGGCGAGGTGACAAAGTTTTTCCACATGTCGGCCATGCTAACCCTGCCTTCTGAGGTGCTGGCGCTGACACAGCTGCGTTGGCGACCTCTTCCTCCTCCCCTGCCTTCGAGTTGTGCTTCCACTTATCCCCCGGCATCAGTCGAGAATGCTCTCAGGAGAGCGTCTACCAACGTGCGTCTGTAGTCGCGCATCTTCCTATCACGCTCCAGTGAGGGAATTAAGGACGGCACATTGTCTTTGTAACGGGGATCCAGCAGGGTGGCCACCCAGTAGTCCGCACACGTTAAAATGTGGGCAACTCTGCAGTCGTTGCGCAGGCACTGCAGCATGTAGTCGCTCATGTGTGCCAGGCTGCCCAGAGGTAAGAACAAGCTGTCCTCTGTGGGAGGCGTATCGTCTGCGTCCTCCATATCCCCCCAGCCACACACCAGTGATGGGCCCGAGCTGCGTTGGGTGCCACCCCACTGTGAACATGCTTCATCCTCCTCATCCTCCTCCTCCTCGTCCTCCAGTAGTGGGCCCTGGCTGGCCAAGTTTGTACCTGGCCTCTGCTGTTGCAAAAATCCTCTTTCTGAGTCACTTCTAAGAGACTGGCCTGAAAGTGTTAGAGATGACCTCTCTTCCTCCTCCTCATCCTGGGCCACATCCTCTTCCATCATCGCCCTAAGTGTTTTCTCAAGGAGACATAGAAGTGGTATTGTAACGCTGATAACGGCGTCATCGCCACTGGCCATGTTGGTGGAGTACTCAAAACAGCGCAACAGGGCACACAGGTCTCGTATGGAGGCCCAGTCATTGGTGGTGAAGTGGTGCTGTTCCGCAGTGCGACTGACCTGTGCGTGCTGCAGCTGAAACTCCACTATGGCCTGCTGCTGCTCGCACAGTCTCTCCAGCATGTGCAAGGTGGAGTTCCTGTGCGGTGTGGGTCCTGTCCCCCAAACACATCAGTTTCAGAATGGCCTGCTGACGTTTACCCCGGGCTGTGCTGAAGTTGGTGGTGAAGGTCTGTCGCTGACCGGATGAGGAGGTGGTAGAAGAGGAGGAGGAAACCGAATAGGAAGAGGAGGCAAAGAATGTTGCCCTGCGATCCTTGGCGGCAGAAAGACGTGCGCCAAACAGCTCTCTCCGCCTGGGGCCCAGCCGCCACTACATTTACCCAGTGTGCAGTTAGGGAGATATAGCGTCCCTGGCCGCGCTTACTGGTCCACGTATCTGTGGTTAGGTGGACCTTGCCACAGATGGCGTTGCGCAGTGCACACTTAATTTTATCCGATACTTGGTTGTGCAGGGAGGGCACGGCTCCTCGAGAGAAGTAGTGGTGGCTGGGAACGACGTACTGTGGGACAGCAAGCGACATGAGCTGTTTGAAGCTGTCCGTCTCCACCAGCCTGAATGACAGCATTTCAAAGGCCAGCAGTTTAGAAATGCTGGCTTTCAGGGCAAGGGATCGAGGGTGGCTAGGTGGGAATTTACGCTTTCTCTCAAAGGTTTGCGAGATGGAGAGCTGAACGCTTCCGTGTGACATGGTTGAGATGCTTGGTGACGGAGGTGGTGTTGTTGGTGGCACATCCTCTGTTTGCTGGGCGGCAGGTGCCAACGTTCCTCCAGAGGCGGAGGAAGAGGCCGAGGCAGCAGCAGAAGAGGCCGAGGCGGCAGCAGCAGAAGAGGGAGCAGGAGGAGCCTGAGCCCTTTCTTAGTTTTGAAGGTGCTTACTCCACTGCAGCCCATGTCTCGCATGCAGGTGCCTGGTCATGCAGGTTGTGCTAAGGTTCAGAACGTTAATGCCTCGCTTCAGGCTCTGATGGCACAGCGTGCAAACCACTCGGGTCTTGTCGTCAGCACATTGTGTGAAGAAGTGCCATGCCAGGGAACTCCTTGAAGCTGCCTTTGGTGTGCTTGGTCCCTGGTGACGGTGGCCAGTACCAGGCGAACTGTTTTGGCAACGGCTGCTCTGCTTTTGCACCCTGCTCCCGCTTTTGCTACGCTGTTGGCTCGGTCTCACCACTGCCTCTTCCTCCGAACTCTGAAAGTCAGTGGCATGACCTTCATTCCATGTGGGGTCAAGGCCTTCTTCGTCCCCTGCATCGTCTTCCACCCAGTCTTCCTCCCTGACCTCCTTTTCGGTCTGCACACTGCAGAAAGACGCAGCAGTTGGCACCTGTGTTTCGTCATCATCAGAGACATGCTGAGGTGGTATTCCCATGTTCTCATCAGGAAACATAAGTGGTTGTCTGTCAGTGCATTCTATGTCTTCCACCGCTGGGGAAGGGCTAGGTGGATGCCCTTGGGAAACCCTGCCAGCGGAGTCTTCAAACAGCATAAGAGACTGCTGCATAACTTGAGGCTGAGACAGTTTCCCTGGTATGCATGGGGGTGATGTGACAGACTGATGGGCATGGGTTTCAGGCGCCACCTGTGCGCTTTCTGCAGAAGACTGGGAGATAATGTGAACGTGCTAGATCCACTGTCGGCCACCCAATTGACTAGCGCCTGTACTTGCTCACGCCTTACCATCCTTAGAACGGCATTAGGCCCGACCAAATAGCGCTGTAGATTCTGGCGGCTACTAGGACCTGAGGTAGTAGGTTCAGTAGGACGTGTAGCTGTGGCCGAACGGCCACGTCCTCTCCCTGCACTAGAGGCTCCACCAACTCCACGACCATGACCGCGTCCCTTATTAGATGTTTGCCTCATAGTTAGCGTTCACAAAGCAAAGTAAAAAGTGGTTAAGTCTGTAACTCTATATGACAGCGGTATTTGCGGCCTAAATGTCACTTATGCACCTCTAATCCCAGATGTGCAGTATATTAGAGGGTTTTTTCACCCCAGTAACCAAAAAGCTGTATTTCTGTCCTAAATGTGACAGTCACTTATGCTTGTCTAATCCCAGATGTGCAGTATATATGTGCAGTTGCATAAAATGGCTGTCGATCATGTATTGATATTGACTAACTGAAGGAAAAAAAAGTTCATTTTCAGCAGTAGTTGGCTCAGGGCAGGCTTTAAAAAATTGTGCACTGCACCCACAAAACACATTTGCTATAGATCGCTGAGTACATAAACCAGTTCTTGATAAGATCGCTCCCTGATCTCTCCCTCACAGCAGCTGCAGCCTCTCCCTACACTAATCCGAGCAGAGTGACGGGCGGCGCTACGTGACTCCAGCTTAAATAGAGGCTGGGTCACATGCTGCAGTTGGCCAATCACAGCCATGCCAATAGTAGCCATGGCTGTGATAGCCTTTTGGGGCAAGTAGTATGACGCTTGTTGATTGGCTGCTTTGCAGCCTTTCAAAAAGAGCCATAAAAATCGCTGAACACCGAACCCGAACTTTTACATAAATGTTTGGGTTCGGGTCCAGGTGCCGAAAACCCTATAGTTCGGTATGAACCCGAACTTTACAGTTCGGGTTCGCTCAACTCTAGTCATGGAAATAACTTTTTTTTTCCTTTCTTTTTAAAAAAAAAATGTTATTAGAAATTCAAACCATATACTTCAGTAAAAATAGCAACATAATTATATGTTTTTCCCCCTAATAGACCTTACCTCCCATATTCATACCCAAACAACCCTCCCCCTTCCGATGCGTCTCCCTTTCACCGGATCAATGAACAAAAAGGGGGGGATAATGAGGGAATAGAGACAGGAAAACCTTAAAACTGTTGCAGAGTAGGATTGCTGGGTGCAGCAGAGTCAATACAGATCAGACGATGTGGAGTAACAGGAACTGGCTTTATTGGAACATGCGTGCAATAACAGAAGGTCACCTCACATGGTGAATGGCACAGACAGGACAAATAAATCAGTGAATTCACCACAAAGTACAGGAAATACAACACATCATAGAAATGCATTAGTAACAGTGACATCTATGAACTGCAGTCAATCCAGCAATAGACTAAGCTGTAAGTTGTTGTATCTCCAACTAAAACTTCCATTCTCCCCAAATTTCAATCAATTTTTCCTCAGTATTTCTAAGTTTATATAGAATATTTTCGTATAGCTTAATCTTATTAACAAGGTTTAGCCATGTAGTAATAATTGGAGTATTTCGGGAAAACCAATCTCGAGTAATCAAAAACATAATTTTAATCAAACGAATCCTTATATTTTGGATATCCCACCTTGGAGAGGTCGCCCAGTACCCAGCATTCCGCTGTAGATGGAATCTCAACTTTCCATGCAAAGAGAGGGGCTGCGCAAAAATCCAAACCAATAGAACTGATGTGCGTCTTCCACCAGCTTCCAGCAAGCACACACTAGCTTCGTTAGGCGTTTCTTACCATTAACATCCTGTGAGATTATAAAGAAAACACGCACATAGTGAAGCACTGCAACAACCAGACGCTTTTCCTCTCGATGTTATACTCACAAGCGTGCAAGCAGAATATGAGCCTCAAAAGAAAGCCAACCAGTAGGTCCTCTGCACAGTTGTTCTTGTTGTGCCTCCTACAGGTGATTAGATATTGCTCCCATAGTGAAACTCTGTATTTTAAAAAATTATAAATATGGTTTATTATACTTACATTCCAATATAATAAAATCAACACAGATCAATAGTCCTGCCCGACCCGGGTTTCGCTCCAAATGGTTTCGCCAGGGGCGTGGCTTCCAGGTAGTCCCACAATTCTTAAATCCCCACATTCACTCCACCCACTATTCTCTATACTTTAATAGAAACTCCTACTCCGATTCCTTCAATACAATCTGATGCATCTTAATTCTTCAGGATAAGAGGACCGGGGTATTCAAATTTAAATTAGTCAGAAGTTTTTTTTAATAATAAATACATAAATAAAACAGATAATGTTCTACCAAAAGCCATAGCAGTCACTCTGGTTAAAATCCTCCTTCTCACACGTGCTCCCTATGCTGACTGGGTGTGTTCTAATCTATGAGGCAAGGTTTCAGGTCCAACTCCATGTTCATGTTGGGACTGTTTTAGAGTAAATATGATTTTTGGTTGCTCTATATTACACTTTTTTGAGGCAAGGTAACAAAAAATTAAAATTCTAAAATTGTTTCTACATTCGCTATTTAGTTTTGTGGAACACCTAAAGGGTTAACAAAGTTTGTAAAGTACCTTTTGAATACCTTGAGGGGTGTAGTTTCTTAGATGGGGTCAGTTTTTTGGGAGTTTCTAGTCTAGGCTGCATCAGTGGGGCTTCTAATGGGACATGGTGTAAATAAACCAGTCCATCAAAATCTGCCTTCCAGAAACCATATGGAGTTCCCTTCGTTCTATGCCCTGCTGTGCGGCTATATAGCCATTTACGACCACATATGGGGTGTTTCTGCAAACTACAGAATCGGGGCAATAAATATTTTGTTTTGTTTGGCTGTTAACCCTTGCTTTATTACTGGAAAATAAAAAGGATTCAAATGGAAATTTGTTGGTGTTTTGGCACCGTTTTTATTTTATATTTTTAACGCTGTTCATCCGAGGGTTTGGTCAAATGTTATTTTTATAGGGCAGATTCTTACGGACGCGGCGATACCTAATATGTCTACATTTAAAAATGTATTTAGATTTTACACTATATTATCATTTTTGGAACAAAAATTTTTTATTTTAGTATCTCCATAGCCTGGGAGCTACAGTTTTTTTTGTTCGGAGACTATCTAATGTAGGGGCTCATTTTTTGCAGGATGAGATGGCGGTTTTATTGGCACTAATTGGGGGTGCATATTGTAGTGTCCCACTAGGTAAATGTGGGCACTACACAAGGGTCAATTGGGCCACGTGGTACTCCTACTCCTGAGGGACAGTGGCAGTGTATTTCTCAGTCCATTTTAATGCATTTTTATATGTATTTATGTGTATTTTCCCTGTGATGTGTGTAGCAGGCCTATTAGGGTGCAGTTCATCATCCTAGACACTAGAGGGAGCTAGGGAACCCCTAGTACAGTGATGGTGAACCTATGGCATGGGTGCCAGAGGCGGCACTCAGAGCCCTCTCTGTGGGCACCCGCACCCTGGATAACATCTATGTTGTACCAATATGCCTTAGACTTCTCCTGTCAGTCATTAGCGCAATACCCTGCAGGGCGGCGTACTGCAATATGACATTTTGATCGCTCTCTATTACACTTTTTGTGATGTTGGGTGAAAAAAAAATGGCTTTTTTTAATACGTTTTTTTATATTATTTTTAACGCTGTTCATCCGGGGGGGGTTGGGTTAAATGTTATTTTTATAGAGAAGATTTTTACGGACGCGGCGATGCCCAATATGTATGGCTCTCAGACTTTGGAGACACTAAGCAGGCATCCTAAAACTGCGGCCCTCCAGATGTTGTAAAACTACAATTCCCAACATGCCCTGCTGATAGCTGTAGGTTGTCTGGGCATGCTGGGAGTTATAGTTTTACAACATCTTAAGGGCCGCAGTTTGAGGATGCCTGCACTAAAACTAATATTTTTGGGGAAAAAAATTGTTTCCGTGTCTCCAAAGTCTGAGAGCCATAGTTTTTGATGTTCTGTAGGGGACTGTTGGGGATTACAAAAATTTAGTACTCCATGGAAGTGTGATACTCCCTGAAGCAATCGTCAATGCAGAGGCCCGGATGATCGGGGCAAGTGTCACATTGAGTGGTGGTGTCCTTCTCTATCCCCCTCCTGCTACATACTCTGCACTTTTTTGGGGTTCGGCTCTTCTTTCCAGTATGGGGACCACACCTGGAAAATGTTGGCCAGGGACGATCCGGGCGGCCTCCAATTCCCGAGGTACTCGGGCCTGCTCTTTACCGGTCTGAAAAAATCAGGGCCTTGAGGACTGCCTCATAGAATTGGAGGAATGTCCCTGTGCTGCTAGCACTTCGGGATAGTACAAAAGAATTGTACATGGCAACATGCACCAAGTAGACCGCAACTTTTTTGTACCATGCCCGGGTTTTGCACATGGCCTTATATGGCTTGAGGACTTGATCAGAGAGATCAACTCCTCCCATATACCGATTGTAGTCGACGATGGTGGTGGGGTGGGGGGGGTTAAGTGGCAGTACTTCTGGGTGGGTCTAGGGTCTCACAGCTAAGTGCTGTGAACCCCAACCACCAGAGACAATAAAACACATAGTTTGTTTTTTTGTTTTTTTCCCTAACTAACTTTTCCTTCCTATCCCTGCCTAATCGTGCCTCTCTCTCACTGACCCTAACCTACCTGGAGTGTGATGGGTGCAGGAGGGTGATGGGTGCTGACGGGGGGGTTTAAGGAGCTGGTGCTGGACGATGCTGGACGGTGCAGGTACAGCAACAAGAAGAGGAGGGGAGAGAGGAGCGCCGGGAGTTTGAATCTCCCGCCTCTCTCCCCACACCAATCAGCACCAAGGACAGCCCCCAAATGCTCGGACTGTTATTGGTGGTGTGACAGGATGCCCGCTGAATAATTTCAGCGGACATTCTGCTCCAATTAACCCCCGCCGCGCCACAATGTATATTTTTTTTTTAAACCCATTTTATTAAAAGAGAATAAGACAAGTATGGCATACACATGACATCACGGTGACCCGCGCAGGGGCCAAATGGAAGAGCAGGTATAACACTTATAGAACGCAAAAATGGCATGCAGCTGAGATCGCATATGAGAGATTTACATGACAGTGGCTCAGATGACACACGCTTAAAACAGTACAGACATGATGCATACACAAAAGACTGATCAGTAGAGGGTACAACATAACCCACTGGTAAGTATCCCGTAAGATAAGGGACCCTAAGGGCCGTCAGCTGTCGAATACAGACGCAAAGTATGCAGGGTAAGCGGAGACACACCCCAACCACCCCATACTTTATCAAATTTTTGTGGGCATCCCCTATGCTTGTATACAATGTTCTCCATGGAGACCGCGTCATTCACAAGCGAGAGCCTTTGACCCTTTTGAGGGGGGGGGGGGGGAATCTCCCATCCATCGCAGGGCAATTGCCTTCCTAGCTAGGAATAAGGTTTCCTCCAGGAAATTCTGTGATAATGGGACCACGACTCCTCATCCACGATACCCAAAATACACATTTTGGGACATAACTGCTGTGCCGTAGGGACCGTAGTAGTGAGAACCTCCAGTACCGCAGCCCAGTACTGGTGAATGATTGGGCAATCCCAAATCATATGCCCGAAATGAGCACCCTCTGCACCGCACCTATGACACCTGGAGTGAGCAATCCTACCCATCTTTTGAAGTCTAGTGGGAGTGAGATAGCTGCAGTGCAGAATAAAGGGCTGAATCATCTTGTTGTTAATAGAGGGGGACACTCTAGTTGGGGCTATTAACGCCTCCTCCCACTCATCAGAAGATAAAGAGGGTATGAGTGACTTCCACCTATCTTCGACAGCCAACGGGGTCACCAGCATACGACAGTCAAGCAAATGTGTGTATAAGGCGGAGATTATCCCTCTAGGGCCCTGGGATTTCAAAACTCCAATGATAGGGTACTTAGATATGTGCCTGATCCTACCCTGAATTTGGGCGTGCAGCGCATGTCGCAATTGTAGGTACCTGTAGAAGAGGGTACGCGGCACCAGGAATACCTCCTGAATCTGCAAGAATGAGATCAACTGCCCTCCCTCATACAGATCCCCCAACACTAGAACCCCGTACCTCCTCCACTCAGACACCCCCTCTAACCGCAACAGATGAGGGAACATACAGTTGTTCCATATGGGGACTTCACTGGGTAGGTCCTTGTAAGCATTCAGTTTGGATGCCTGCCATATCTGATGGGCTAGCTTGTGAATTGGGAGTAAGTGACAGGAACCCTCTAGGACAGGCCACAACTTAGATACCTTCATGTAGTCATGCAGATAGGATTCTGCATTAGGTCGTGGAGCCTCAGTGACCCAGTACCTCAAAAATCTCAGCTGACTTGCTATAAAGTACAGGAAAAAATCAGGGAGGGCAGCACCCCCTTGCAGCTTTGACCTCTGAAGAACCAAGAGTGAAAGCTTTCTTCTGGATTTGCCCCAGACAAAGGCTGTAATCAGAGTGTGGATTCGCTTGAAGAAGCCTCGGGGAATAGGGGTACAAGCGTGGGACAACAGGTAGAGACTATTGGGCAGCAACACCATCTTCACCAAATTCACTCCCCCATAACTGACAACGGGAGGGACTCCCAAGTTCTTACTTTATCTTGGAACATAGACTCCAGGGGTTCAATCTTCAAAGCATAAGAGAGCTGTGGTACCTTGGTAATGATTACCCCTAGATACTTGAACCTATCTACTACAAGCAGGTTGTGGTGACACTCCGGCCAATTTTTTTTCCTGCACAAAAAAGTAACAGAAAAAAATGTGGCCATTAAAAAAAACAACTTGTTCTGCAAATAAGTCTTTATAAGGGTCCATTCACACATCTGTATGTGTTTTGCGAACCGCACATCGCCGGCACTTTATAGAAAATGCCTAATCTTGGACGCAATTGTGGACAATAATAGGACATGGTCTATTTTTTGGGGGAACGGAATTGTGGACCCGGAAGTGTGGATCCGCACAGCACATCGTGTGACCCCATAGAAATGAATGGGTCCGCAAATCCGTTCCGCACAGCACAATGCGGAACAGAATTGCGGACGTGTGAATGGAGCCTTAGGCTGTGTAAACGGAAAAGTCAAAAAGTTATAGGACTTCAGAAGGAAGTCGGAGAAGAAAATATGGAAATGACAAATCAAAAAATGTAAGTAAAAAAATTCTGGGTAAAAGAATTCAAAGAATAACTGTAGACTATATATAAGTTGGGGAATTATTATTACTTCCTGCCTATTAAAAATATCCGAATGTATCATAAATTATATTATAGTGACTGCAGGACCTTTGATGATGTCATGGTCATGTGATCAGTCACATTAGGGGAGGAGTAAAGTAGTGGAGGTGTTTCACTGTTCAGCACTTCCTGTCATGTGACCAGTGTGACGTCATCGCAGGTCCTGCAGCCCCAGGAGGTGAGATCTGCAGGTCAGTTATTGGTCTTGGTTCTGGGTTTATTAGAATGGAGCGGTTCTATAGGTGATATATAGCAGGTCCAGCCAGCAGGGGGCAGCACCGGCCATAGAGAGTCTCTGCTCACAGGAGGGGAGTTCTCCTCAGACATGTCTGCTCTCCCCCTGGAATATTAGGAGACCCCCAGACCCCTGTAAGAGGGGCTGTTCTCCTGGATTAGAGGCAGGGGTCGAGTGGAGGGGGAACGCATGGGAACGGCGTTCCTGCACTTTTTTCATGGCAGGAACGCCGTTCCCTTTCAGCCTCAAGCCAGGAGAACACGGCTGAATCAGATTCACAGGGGGAGACGGAGCGCACTGTGCAGGGCAGGTTAAGGGAGGAGGGGCGGCTTCAGTTGAGAGGAAGCTGTCTGTGCGGTGCCGCTGCCTGCGACTCCTCTCATGGCGCCCCGCCCCCTAATGACATCATCTCCTTCACTACGAGATCATTTAGAATGTCTTTTAGAAAAGTTTGTCCTGGGATTCGAACTCACGACCTCTACACATCAGAGGAAGGCATTTACCCTCACAGCCATGAAAGCCGTCTAGGTAAATGCTTTAAAAAAAAAAAAAAAAAAAAAAAAAAAATATAAGACTTCTAATTATACCTAGTGTACTGATATCTAGTGTACAACCATACACATGACAGCTGCCCACTGTGTATGGATGTAGCAGAGCTGGGTGTGTTGGGGCAGCTGTCATGTGTATGGTTGTACACTAGGTATCAGTACACTAGGTATAAGTAGAAGTCTTATTTTTTTTTTTTTAAACAGCTACCTTGACAGCTTTTATGGCTGTGAGGGTAAATGCCTTGCCTTTGATGTGTAGAGGTCATGAGTTCGAATCCCAGGACAAACTTTTCTAAAAGTGTTTTTTTTTTTTATAAGACTTCTACTGATACCTAGTTTACTGATACCAAGTGTACAACCATACACATGACAGCTGCCCACTGTGTATGGATGTAGCAGGGCTGGGTGTGTTGGGGCAGCTGTCATGTGTATGGTTGTACACTAGGTATCAGTACACTAGGTATAAGTAGAAGTCTTAGTTTTTTTTTTTAAGCAACTACCTCAACAGCTTTTATGGCTGTGAGGGTAAATGCCTTGCCTGTAATGTGTAGAGGTCATGAGTTCGAATCCCAGGACAAACTAAAAGTGTTTTTTTTTCTTTTTCTGATACTTCTACTGATACCTTGTGTACTGATACCTAGTGTACAACCATACACATGACAGCTGCCCCAACACACCCAGCTCTGCTACATCCATACACAGTGGGCAAAGTTACCTACAGTAGAAGTCTTATATATATTTTTTTTCAAGTAGCAAGCTAGACAGCTTTCATAGCTGTGAGGGCATATGCCTTGCTTCTGCTGTGTAGAGGTCATGAGATCGAATCCCAGGACAAACTTTTCTAAAAGTGCTATTTTTTTAATTTATTTTTTAGTCCGCAGCGACACAAATTACAGCATGCTAGATTTTCTGTGCTTTTTTATTTTTTGGAGGGGGGGGGGGGGGGTTGCAGTGGATCTTGGGTGAGTTCCCACACTTTTTTTCCCAGGACTTGACCCCTGATTAGAGGGGTCTTCCATCACACAATGTTCTGTGATGTCACTAGGATATGGAGTCAGTGTGTGATCGGTGGGGACAACCTCTTCTAGATGAAGGGGCTGCAGCGCTGTGTCCTCTCCTCACTGTCCCTGCACAGCGGAGGCCGGAGCTCTAATGAGCAGGGACTGTGGAGGAGACTCAGCAGTAAAGCAGCTCTGCAGCCCCTTCATTCCCAGGATTAGTGGGGTCCTGATAGAGACGAGCCCCCACCTACCGCACACTGATGACCAGTCCTAGCGATAGAACCTCACGTTATGTGACGGGAATAGCCCTTTAATGCTGGTGATATTGGGGGTTCAGTGATGGCCGCAGGGATTGGGGTTTGCACAGTTGGGGGTAAATAATTGCACACACATGTGATAGTAACAAACCTGCAGCTGTGCGAGCAGCAGGACAAACCCAGGATCCATCACTGGCCCCGTTGCAGAACACCAGCGATTAGAGGAAAGAGGCGACTGACAGGACGGGGACAGGACTTCTCTTTAGCTGCTTCCTGACCTGCGCCGATCCTGTGGGTCTGTATTATAGAGATCTGCTTCTATCACTACCAGTCAGTACTGACCGTGGCATCTGGTGAGACTGAGGTAGAAGGCTGCCTGGCAATGGAAAACTCAAATCCCTAAAGAAAATGCTAAATAAAATATATATACAGTACAGACCACAAGTTTGGACACACCTTCTCATTCAAAGAGTTTTCTTTATTTTCATGACTATGAAGGCATCAAAACTATGAATTAACACATGTGGAATTATATACATAACACAAAAGGTTCTTCAAAGTAGCCACCTTTTGCTTTGATTACTGCTTTGCACACTCTTGGCATTCTCTTGATGAGCTTCAAAAGGTAGTCACCTGAAATGGTCTTCCAACAGTCTTGAAGGAGTTCCCAGAGATGCTTAGCACTCGATTGGGTTCAGGTCCGGTGACTGTGGAGGCCAGGTCATCTGGCGCAGCACCCCATCACTCTCCTTCATGGTCAAATAGCCCTTACACAGCCTGGAGGTGTGTTTGGGGTCATTGTCCTGTTGAAAAATAAATGATGGTCCAACTAAACGCAAACTGGATGGAATAGCATGCCGCTGCAAGATGCTGTGGTAGCCATGCTGGTTCAGTATGCCTTCAATTTTGAATAAATCCCCAACAGTGTGACCAGCAAAGCACCCCCACACCATCACACCTCCTCCTCCGTGCTTCACGGTGGGAACCAGGCATGTAGAGTCCATCCGTTCACCTTTTCTGCGTCGCACAAAGACACGGTGGTTGGAACCAAAGATCTAAAATTTGGACTCATCAGACCAAAGCACAGATTTCCACTCGTCTAATGTCCATTCCTTGTGTTCTTTAACCCAAACAAGTCTCTTCTGCTTGTTGCCTGTCCTTAGCAGTGGTTTCCTAGCAGATATTCTACCATGAAGGCCTGATTCACACAGTCTCCTCTTAACAGTTGTTCTAGAGATGTGTCTGCTGCTAGAACTCTGTGTGGCATTGACCTGGTCTCTAATCTGAGCTGCTGTTAACCTGCGATTTCTGAGGCTGGTGACTCGGATGAACTTATCCTCCGCAGCAGAGGTGACTCTTGGTCTTCCTTTCCTGGGGCGGTCCGCATGTGAGCCAGTTTCTTTGTAGCGCTTGATGGTTTTTGTGACTGCACTTGGGGACACTTTCAAAGTTTTCCCAATTTTTCGGACTGACTGACCTTCATTTCTTAAAGGAATGATGGCCACTCGTTTTTCTTTACTTAGCTGCTTTTTTCTTGCCATAATACAAATTCCAACAGTCTATTCAGTAGGACTATCAGCTGTGTATCCACCTGACTTCTCCACAACGCAACTGATGGTCCCAACCCCATTTATAAGGCAAGAAATCCCACTTATTAAACCTGACAGGGCACACCTGTGAAGTGAAAACCATTTCAGGTGACTACCTCTTGAAGCTCATCAAGAGAATGCCAAGAGTGTGCAAAGCAGTAATCAAAGCAAAAGGTGGCTACTTTGAAGAACCTAGAATATGACATATTTTCAGTTGTTTCACACTTTGTTGTTATGTATATAATTCCACATGTGTTAATTCATAGTTTTGATGCCTTCAGTGCGAATCTACAATTTTCATAGTCATGAAAATAAAGAAAACTCTTTAAATGAGAAGGTGTGTCCAAACTTTTGGTCTGTACTGTATATAAAAAAAATATTTTCCCCTTGGAAACAAAAAACAGAAACAAAATAAATACAAAGTAATATCACCATGTCCATAATAATGTAAACTATAAATTATTGGGGGGCATCTATTAATGTGTTCACGCCAATATTGTGCCATTAAAAACGTGTAGATGTTATGAGCGCCGTATTTGTGCCATAATTTGCTACTTTTTGAGCTTCTCTCCAGATTTCTGAAGTGACAACAAAAGGGGCGGTACTTAGCAGAGGGGCGGAGTCTCACAGTCTGCCAGATTTACTGTATAACTTATACCGGAATCTGCTGCAGGTTATAGCTGAAGTCTACGTTAGTCCCTCGCATCTGCCTCTTAATAAAGTAGGTGCATGTTACTCCAGCACAGGGGGATCAAGACTAGCTTATGGGGATGCCACTAGTGATTCATGTCCACCATTGTGTTTGTTTTAATGTGAATTTGATAATTTGAGAATCAATAGACGGGCTACACAGGCTAAGTGACAAAAAATATTTACAAAGTGTGAATATATATATATATTAGGGCTGCACGATATATCGAAAAACTAATCGAATTGCGATAATCTCTAAATGCGATATGGCGAATTGGCCGACCCGAAAATGCTGCGATTATATATGAAGGGGCCCCGCGCACATAACTGTCTTCGTGTGTAAAGTATTTTACTACTGTGTGAAACAAGCTCTCTCCTATTGATAATATGGCCAGCCTCTGTACTCACTTTCACTATGAATGCACGGCAGCGAGCGACTTCCGGTGCAGCTACATCACTTCCGGGTATAGACTTTTGTCCGGGTATAAAAAAGTGGCAGAACACCGGCCGGCGCGTGACTGACTTCACTTAGTAACGATCCTGCTTCCTGAATTAAGTGGGAGGAGCATGCCTAAGTGATGTCAGTCACGCGCCGGCCGGCCCGCTCGCTACCGTGCATTCATAGTGAAAGTGAGTACAGAGGCTGGCCATTTTATTAATAGGAGAGAGCTTGTTTCAGACAGTAGTAAAATAGTTTACACACAAATCCAGTTATGTGCGCAGTTTAAGACACATGAGGGGACAGATAGAGCCATGAGGGGGACCAGCATAAGATGCTATATGTGTGTCTTATGCTGGCCCCCCTCATGGCCCTATGTGTCATAGCACACATCCCCTATAACAGTGCCATCCACAGATCCACCCCATAACAGCGTCATCCACAGGTCCCCCATAACAGTGGCCTCCACAGGTCCCCCATAACTGTCCTCCACAGATCCCCCATAACAGTGTCCTCCACAGATCCCCCATAACAGTGTCCTCCACAGATCCCCCATAACAGTGTCCTCCACAGATCCCCATAACAGTGTCCTCCACAGATCCCCCATAAGTGTCCTCCACAGATCCCCCATAACAGTGTCCTCCACAGATCCCCCATAACAGTGTCCTCCACAGATCCCCCCTAACAGTGTCCTCCACAGATCCCCCCTAACAGTGTCCTTCACAGATCCCCCCTAACAGTGTCCTTCACAGATCCCCCCTAACAGTGTCCTTCACAGATCCCCCCTAACAGTGTCCTCCACAGATCCCCCATAACAGTGTCCTCCACAGATCCCCCATAACAGTGTCCTCCACAGATCCCCCATAACAGTGTCCTCCACAGATCCCCCGCATAACAGCGTCATCCACAGAACCCCCGCATAACAGCGTCATCCACAGATCCCCCGCATAACAGCGTCATCCACAGATCCCCCGCATAACAGCGTCATCCTCAGATCCCCCGCATAACAGCATTATCCACAGATCCCCCGCATAACAGCGTCATCCACAGATCCCCCACATAACAGTGTCATCCACAGATCCCCCATAACTATGTCATACCCAGCCGCGTCAGCGGCTCATATGGGATAATCTAAGCAAATAGACCGAGCACAAATCCCTTAAAATATTGCATCGCATATCGTTATCGCAATTTTTAGGGCCCTAATCGCAATCGCACAAAATTCCCATATCGTGCAGCCCTAATATATATATACATACACTGAAGAAAAAAATAAACCCAACACTTTCGGTTTTGTTCCCATTTTGCATGAGCTGAACTCAAAGATCTGAAACATTTTCTACAGACACAAAAGACCCATTACTCTCAAATATTGTTCACAATCCTGTCTAGATCTGTGTTAGTGAGCACTTCTCCTTTGCCGAGATAATCCATCCCACCTCACAGGTGGTCCTTAGACTGCCCACAATAAAAGCCCACTCTGAAATGTGCAGTTTGATCACACAGCACAATGCCACAGATGTCGCAACGTTTGAGGGAGCGTGCAATTGGCGTGCTGACTGCAGGAATGTCTACCAGAGCTGTTGCCGTGCAATTAATGTTAATTTCTCTACCATAAGCCGTCTCCAAAGGCGTTTCAGAGAATTTGGCAGTACATCCAACCGGCCTCACTACCGCAGACCACGTGTAACCACACCAGCCCAGGACCTCCACATCCAGCATGTTCACCTCCATGATCGTCTGAGACCAGCCACCCGGACAGCTGCAGCAACAATCGGTTTGCATAACCAAAGAATTTCTGCACAAACTGTCAGAAACCGTCTCAGGGAAGCTCATCTGCATGCTCATCGTCCTCATCGGGGTCTGGACCTGACTGCAGTTCGTCGTCGTAACCGACTTGAGTGGGCAAATGCTCACATTCGATGGCGTCTGGCACATTGGAGAGGCGTTCTGTTCATGGAGGAGTCCTAGTTTTCACTGTTCAGGGCAGATGGCAGACAGCGTGTGTGGCGTCGTGTGGGTGAGCGGTTTGCTGTCGTCAACATTGTGGATCGAGTGGCCCATGGTCACGGTGGGGTTATGGTATGGGCAGGCGTATGTTATGGACAACGAAGACAGGTGCTTTTATTGATGGCATTTTGAATGCACAGAGACACCATGACGAGATCCTGATGCCCATTGTTGTGCCGTTCATCCACGACCATCACCTCATATTGCAGCATTGCACGGCCCCATATTGCAAGGATCTGTACACAATCCCTGGAGGCTGAAAACATCCCAGTTCTTGCATGGCAGCATACTCACCGGACATGTCACCCATTGAGCATGTTTGGGATGCTCTGGATCGGCGTATACGACAGCGTGTTCCAGTTCCTGCCAATAATCTGCAACTTCGCACAGAAGAGGAGTGGACCAACATCCCACAGGCCACAATCAACAACCTGATCAACTCTATGCGACGGAGATGTGCTGCACTGCGTGAGGCAAATGCCAGATACTGACTGGTTTTCTAACCCCCCCCCCTTCCCCCATTAAGACAAAACTGTGCACATTTCAGAGTGTACAATATTCATGCTGTCTAATCAGCACCTTGATCTGCCACACCTGTGAGGTGGGATGGATTATCTCGGCAAAGGAGAAGCGCTCACTAACACAGATTTAGACGGTGAACAATATTTGAGAGTAATGGGTCTTTTGTGTATGTAGAAAATGTTTCAGATCTTTGCAAAATGGGAGCAAAATCAAAAGTGTTGTGTTTATATTTTTGTTCAGCATATATATATATATATACAGTTGCAAGAAAAATATGTGAACCCTTTGAAATGATATGGTATTCTGCACAAATTGGTCATAAAATGTGATCTGATCTTCATCTAAGTCACAACAATAGACAATCACAGTCTGCTTAAGCTAATAACACACAAAGAATTAAATGTTACCATGTTTTTATTGAACACACTGTGTAAACATTCACAGTGCAGGTGGAAAAAGTATGTGAACCCCTAGACTAATGACATCTCCAAGAGCTAATTGGAGTGAGGTGTCAGACAACTGGAGTCCAATCAATGAGATGAGATTGGAAGTGTTGGTTACAGCTGCCCTGCCCTATAAAAAACACACACCAGTTCTGGGTTTGCTTTTCACAAGAAGCATTGCCTGATGTGAATGATGCCTCGCACAAAAGAGCTCTCAGAAGACCTACGATTAAGAATTGTTGACTTGCATAAAGCTGGAAAGGGTTATAAAAGTATCTCCAAAAGCCTTGCTGTTCATCAGTCCACGGTAAGACAAACTGTCTATAAATGGAGAAAGTTCAGCACTGCTGCTACTCTCCCTAGGAGTGGCCGTCCTGTAAAGATGACTGCAAGAGCACAGCGCAGACTGCTCAATGAGGTGAAGAAGAATCCTAGAGTGTCAGCTAAAGACTTACAAAAGTCTCTGGCATATGCTGACATCCCTGTTAGCGACTCTACGATACGTAAAACACTAAACAAGAATGGATTTCATGGATAGGTACCACAGAGGAAGCCACTGCTGTCCCAAAAAAACATTGCTGCACATTTACAGTTTGCACAAGAGCACCTGGATGTTCCACAGCAGTACTGGCAAAATATTCTGTGGACAGATGAGACCAAAATTGAGTTATTGGGAAGAAACACACAACACTATGTGTGGAGAAAAAGAGGCACAGCACACCAACATCAAAACCTCATCCCAACTGTGAAGTATGGTGGTGGGGGCATCATGGTTTGGGGCTGCTTTGCTGCGTCAGGGCCTGGACGGATTGCTATCATGGAAGGAAAAATGAATTCCCAAGTTTATCAAGACATTTTGCAGGAGAACTTAAGGCCATCTGTCCACCAGCTGAAGCTCAACAGAAGATGGGTGTTGCAACTAGAGTTGTTGCGATACCACATTTTTGATTCGGTTTCGATACCATGAAAAAGTATTGCGATACTCGATACCATTCGATACCACGTGAAAAAAAGAAACCAAAAAAGCCACGTGCATTCCACATTTTAAAAAATGGCACAGTTTTTTTTTTCTTTTCTGTTCTGGCGTTCACGCATAGATTTTTTTAATATTTTAATAGTTTGGACTTTTCTGACGTGGCGATATGTAATATGTTTATTATTTATACATTTTATATGTGAAATTGGGAAAAGGGGGTGATTTATACTTCATATTTTATTTTATTTTTTTACTTTATTTATTTATTTTTATTTATTTTTACACTTTTTGTTTAATAACTATTTCCCCCCTTAGGGGCTAGAACCTGGGATTTTTTTCATGCCATGGTAACTGATCGGAGCCCCAGGCTTAAACTGCTGGGGCTCCGATCAGAAGCTGCCACTGCACCACCAATGAGGGGGAGGGGAGAGGACTCTGTGGCCACTGCCACCAATGATTTTAATACTGGGGGGTTGAGAGGGCCCGGCGCATGATTTTAATGGGATGGGGGTTGAGGGGGGGGGCGCACTGTGCTACCAATGATAATTACAGGAGACGGGTACTGGCAGATCAGCGGCAGTTAACCCCTCAGGTGCCGCACAGCTCCCTGTCAGAGGCAGGGTGCCGGCAATGCGATTCTGCTGCCGGCACCCACCTCCTGTATTATGTGTGAGACTACTTTTCCTGGGTCCAGACTCCAGACTTTAAGTATTAGGCTACACATAGCGGCGCCCAGCGATGTCCCAGCACTAACTATTAGTCCTGGGCGCCGCTCCGTTCACCTGCAGTGCCCCATTACTGTCTCCTCTCCTGCTCCACATGCTGATTACTATCGGAGCGATGGGGAGGAGACATCAGCTTCACTAGTGCTTCTTCCTGCGCTGCGATTGGACAGCGCTACAGCCAGGGAGAAGAAACGCCCACTAGTGAAGCTGATGTCTCCTCCCCATCGCTCCGATAGTAATCAGCATATGGAGCAGGAGAGGAGGCACAGTAATGGGGCACTGCGCGTGAACGGAGCGGCGCCCAGGACGAATAGTAAGTGCTGGGACATCGCTGGGCGCCGCTCTGTGTAGGAAAAGTCGTATCATTGGTGGCGCAGTGCGCCCGCCCCTCCTCCGCCCCTCTCCCCGTTCATTGGTGGCAGCGGCAGCAGCAGCAGCACAGGGGGGAGGGAGGACAGCGTCCTTCTCCCCGTGCTGCTGAGAGAACATGAGCGCGCCGACAGCAGCGCGCTCATGTTCAGAGATACTAGACTGCGCTGAAGCGCAGCCCAGTATCGAAAAAATGGAAATCCCGGTATCGTATCGATACCGGGACAAAAGTATCGATTGGGTATCGAAATTTCGATACCCGCAACAACCCTAGTTGCAACAGGACAACGACCCAAAGCATAGAAGTAAATCAACAACAGAATGGCTTAAACAGAAGAAAATACGCCTTCTGGAGTGGCCCAGTCAGAGTCCTGACCTCAACCCGATTGAGATGCTGTGGCATGACCTCAAGAAAGCGATTCACACCAGACATCCCATGAATATTGCTGAACTGAAACAGTTCTGTAAAGAAGAATGTTCAAGAATTACTCCTGACCGTTGTGCACATCTGATCTGCAACTACAGGAAACGTTTGGTTGAAGTTATTGCTGCCAAAAAAGGTTCAACCAGTTATTAAATCCAAGGGTTCACATACTTTTTCCATCTGCACTGTGAATGTTTACATGGTGCGTTCAATAACAACATGGTAACATTTAACTCTTTGTGTGTTATTAGTTTAAGCAGACTGTGATTGTCTATTGTTGTGACTTAGATGAAGATCAGATCACATTTTATGACCAATTTGTGCAGAAATCCATATCATTCCAAAGGGTTCACATACTTTTTCTTGCAACTGTATATATATATATATATATATATATATATATATGTATATATGTATATATGGAAAAATAGGCAAATCACACACAGAATAAAAAAAGGTAAATAGTCATCAATCACCTGACCTGGAGGGGGGGCCTCATGGGGATACAATAAACAGATATTGACCTACAACATGGTACGTGGATGATGTTCTCAGTGGAGATCCATTTTTTACCTTTGTGCACAAAGCTTTATACCTTTTAGCCCCACATCCTAAAGACATCCAGTGTGGAGTACTGACGTCCAATGAGTTACCCCCTCTGGAATGTGACCTTCACAGCTCAGTGGGGAGTTTGTATTTGTTATCTGACTATCCACTCACTAGATTACAAAGAATATAGAAGGTGATACAATAATTAAAGGGGACAGAACCAATCAATACTAAAGTATGTAAAATACTCTTACAGCACAGTGTTACTTATGGGCTTGTTCACATCAGAGTTGTGTTTTGCGTATTTCTGTTCCTGTCAGAGGAAATGATCCACTTTAATCCAAATGTGACTTTTCTCTCAATCCTTGATTCCCACCGGTTTCTTACGTGCAGGACTCTTTTCTTTAAAGACAATGGTCCTTTCCATCAAGGACCCACCAAGGATGGAGAAGGACAGAGACCACATGGCTGCGAGGATATTAGACCTCACCCTGGAGATCATCTCCTTGATAACTGGAGAGGTGAGAGTCTCACATGACATCACTCTTATCTCTAGTAATAAAACAGGGAAATGACTGGAAAGGTGAAGGACTCTTAGAATCTCTGTAGTGATCGGCGTCTCCCCATACACAGGATTACAAGGTAGTGAAGAAGTCGTCTGGTGAGTGTGTGACACCCCGTGTGTCAGGAGGACGGAGCAGGACCCAGAGCCCCATCACCGAGCCTCCACCTCATTCCCTGATACATGAGCAGAAGATCCTAGAACTTACCACCAGGATCACTGAGCTGCTGAGCGGAGAGGTGAGCGCTGCTGGGAATGCTGGGACATTATACAATAACGCCAAGGGAGGGGTCTGGTAATGACTGTATCCTTGTGTTGTCAGGTTCCTATAAGGTGTCAGGATGTCGCTGTCTATTTCTCCATGGAGGAGTGGGAGTATTTAGAAGAACACAAGGATCTGTACAAGGACGTCATGATGGAGAATCACCAGTCCCTCACATCACCGGGTAAGAGGTGACCTTCCATGGCTGTAAAGGAGAAAACAGTTCTGAGAGTTAGCGTTACAGAAGTGGATGTAGATCTACTGTGCCATTGAACAGATTTGGCTCGGGGCTACTCCAAAGAGAGTTATATAAGTGGCTTTTCACCCTTTCATTCATATGGATTGTGAGGGAACCACCAGGCCATCTCCTCTTGGAGCAGTTTCTGTTCAGTGGCTGCTCATCCAGAGGTATCAAGAGCACCAAAGGATCAGACAGAAGCATAAGCAGGAAACAAGCAAACGTCGGGGCAGGCAGTGTTTGTGCAATCCAGTAAAAAGTTCAAAGGTCAGGCAGCAAAGTGTTAAACCCTGTTAAATAAAATAAATAATATGATAAATGGCAAATGAGCAGAGGAATGGTTCACCTTTATAGGAAACTAGAAACGAGTACCTAATGCTCAGGCACCTTTCCTGAAATAACCCAGGCTAACAATAGGCTGGACAGATTAGGACGAACACATGCTGAACCTTAAAGCGGTTCTGCAGGATTCAAGAAAATGAAAATACCTAAATATTACTTTATTGTAAATATATTCCCAAATATCTTTCATTAGTTTTAATGGCTTGTTTTGTCTGGGGAGCAGTCATTAGGAGAAATAAAATGGCTGCCGTCCTATTAGTACACACAAAACCTGTCCTAATCAGCTAGCAGGACACAGCCACATCCCCACCTCCTCTCTGTACTTCATGTCTCCTCATGAACTCCATTCCTACAGAGATTCAGCTGCAGATCATATTAAACTGTATTCAGGACCAGAATCCCTGATAAGCAGAGCAAAGAGGAGGATGAGGCAGCTCTTTACCTCAGTGCTCTGAAGTACCTTGTCCTCCTGTGTGATTAGGACTGGTTTTGTGTGTACTAATAGGTACGGCAGACATTTTATTTCTCCTAATTATTCCTCCCTAGAGAAAATGATCCATTATAACTAATTAAAGGTATTTGGGAATAGATTTATAATAAAGTAATGGTTACGTATTTTCATTTCCTAATTCCTGGAGAACCCCTTTAAAGAGTTAGCATGTTTTCAGTACATGGCCCTGTGAATCAAAGTGCAAAGGGCACGGCAGCTGTAGAGAGCTAAGCCTCTAGGAGTAACAGCAAAAAGTAGCCAAAGAGAAAAGGTGCTAATGTGAGTATGTAAAAGTGCAGAAACCCTCAATAGGGTGTATATTCTGCTCACCTGTTTTGTTGTGCAAGCCGGGGCACACCTTCAGTGCAGAACAGAAGAGGTTGGTGCAGCTGATACTGTATGGAACCCCAGGATACAATGCACGGGAAGGGGAAGTTGACTGCTAATGTCTCACTTTAGTACTGCTAGCTTGTTGACACAAAACTAGATGATTGATATACCATTTATTCAACACACATTTCGGGGTACACAGGAACCCTTTATGAAGTCCCTGACACCAATCTCCTGTGACTGTGGACAATTTATTTTCAGGCCTGTCCTCAGTGGCCAGATCTTAGTTAGACCTGATCTCAGAGGCCAGATCAGTGGTGATAGCTGAAATAGGAAGGCATCTGCCTTAATATTCTTAGACCCTGTCCTGAAAGTGATCACAAAATTATTGGGTAAAACATTATGCCCATAGAGCCTGTCTGGGATTAAAACATTTAGCAGATTCTAAAAATGTAAAATTCCTGTGGTTGGTTAAGGACCGTTACTTGATGTATAGTTTCCTCCTGAAAGTGATTCCAGTCTTCAAAAGGTCCACTTGGTGTCAAGGAGCCCACTCTCTGTCAGGGAAAATTTGCAATAAAAACCCCCCCACATGGTCTAAGACAAGAAAGCATGGCTCTCAGCCCCACCTCAGAGGCATTGACCTTTACCACAATTGGTCTAGTCAGATCAGGCAGGACCAAAACAGGAGCTTTCATGAAACATCTTTTTAGAGATTCAAGAGCTAATATTTCCTTTGGCTGCCAGAGAAGGACATCCACCCCCTTCTTAGTCATATCAGTAAGAGGTTTCAATATAACATAAAAAGTTTGATGAACTTATGGCAATAGCTAGCGAAGCACAAAAATTGCTGCAAGGATTTAAACAAAGAAGTCGGGGCCCAAGGAGTGAGTTCAAACCGCTTCCTATCACCTGTGAAGTGACCAGACAATTTAACTTGGTGTACTAGGAGCTGTAAGGGAACTATTACAATGGGTGGAGACCTAGTAGATTCGTGATGTTGGACCCTTTTTGTAAGGTGCTGTAGCAGTTGTTTGAGACCATGCATTTGGTTTACCAAGGCCCACATTGGATCCATGCCAGAAAGGAAAATGCCACAGAGAGAATTTGGTATGGCATGTGAATCTGTCACATAAGGTAGAAAACAGTGCATCCTTAAATTTCACCTGCACCACTTCAATCTGCCTTAAACGGTGTCCCCCAACTGGTCGACGGTCCCTAAACTGGATAAGTGCACAGGATCTTAACTAGAGGGGAAACGGAAGTCAAACAGAACTAGTCAGAAGCAGATGATAAATATCAGAGCCCAATTGGTCCAGCTTCCCTGCTCCCTGATAGGCCAACTAGCCCCAGAGCCATATGGGTTGGTAACCAAACGATGCTGGTGATGACGCCGTAGTGAGGCAGAGATTTCCGCGGAGGCACAGGCAGATAAGTACATAACATAACTGTACAAATTTGGGGAAACCATAATCATATTAACCTGCAGAATTAAGGTAACACATTTTTGTGTCAAATGGTAAACAGTGCAAATTTTCAAATGCCTTATTTAGAGGTTGAATTGCTGTTGTTTTTTCACATTCCCACCCAGAAAGAGTTCATGAAAATAAATTCGTAAGTGGTATGCGCCCTAAGACTGCCAAAATAAATTTGGAATGCAACACTGAAAAAAATTATTCATCCTAAATGCCCAGAATAGGTTGGCAGCAAAGGGGTTTAGAAGATACAGAAGCTGAGAATGGAAAAGGAAAGGTTTATGTAAGAAAAGAGAAAATATAGTTGGAATGGGATTGGTTGACACTAGCACAGTTTTTTTTTTATTAATTTCTTCTATTTACTTTATGTTTCCTAGCTTGCTATTGTCTCAAGAAAGCTTGACTGATTAATATAAATGCAATTTGTTTTTGGGAAGTAAGAACATTTTGTTTTATTTTCCAGGTGAAGACAGGATGACAGTATACCATAAGCATCTCCATTTACCTTCCTGTCATGAAGTAGAAAATAACAATATCACACAAGATAATTCTATGACTCCTAACGTACCCTCAGTCCTTCACAGTGAAGATCTCTTCTCCAATACCGCTGGTCACAAGAAACCTTCATCTAGACAATCACTAATTGGCAAAACAAGAACTAAACAGAAACATGGGAAACATTTTAAAAGGAAATCTAATCTTTCCTTACATGAGAAAAATCACAGAGATAAAAGGTCATTTTCATGCTCAGAATGTGGAAAATCTTTTACCAGGAAATTCATTCTGGATGGACATCAGAGAATTCACACAGGGGAGAGACCATTTTTATGTTCAGAATGTGGGAAATGTTTTAGTCGAAAATCAAATCTTTTGTACCATCTAAGAATCCACTTACGGGAAATGTCATTTTTGTGTTTAGAATGTGGGAAATGCTTTAGTCAGAATTCGGATCTTAATAGACATCAGAAATCTCACACAGGGGAGAAGCCATTTTCATGTCCTGAATGTGGGAAGTGTTTTAGTCAGAGTTCAGATCTTCATAGACATCAGCGAGCTCACACAGGGGAGAAGCCACATTTATGTCCTGAATGTGGGAAATGTTTTAGTCAGAAATCAGATCTTGTTACACATCAGAGAACTCACACAGGGGAGAAACCATTTTCATGTATTGATTGTGGAAAGTATTTTAGTCAGAAATCACATCTTGTTACACATCAGAGAACTCACACAGGGGAGAAACCATTTTCATGTCTTGATTGTGGAAAGTATTTTAGTCAGAAATCACATCTTGTTAAACATCAGAGAACTCACACAGGGGAGAAACCATTTATGTGCCCAGAATGTAGTAAATATTTTACGGTGAAATCAGCTCTTGTAGAACATCTGAGAACTCACACAGGGGAGAAACCATATTCATGTCCTGAATGTGGAAAGTGTTTTAGTCACAAATCAAGTCTTGCTACACATGAGAGAACTCACACTGAAGAGAAGCCACTATTGGCCAGAAGTACAGGACATAATGGAACTCATAAATTCTTACAACAGATGGCAGGATCTCAGTCTGTGAAGCAATTATAGATGCAAGCCGTGTCTTGTCAGGTCTTGTTTTAAGGCTGACAGTAATGTGAAGAGAAATTCAGCACTGCACAGAGATCTAGGTAAAATCTCTTTATTCCATGCAAGAAAATATCTGACAGATCAGAATAGAAGTAGTTAACATGTTTAAGACTCAATGTTCCTTACTCATACCATAATTGGCTATCTGTTCCAAGGACAGTGGCAGTTTGGAAGCTTGACTGGGGCGGCACACCTGTCAAACCATAACACAGGTGTTTTATGGTGAGCTGAGAGAGGACGGAAACCTCCCATTGAGAACTATGCTATGAGTAAAGACTGTTGGGTCTGAAACATGTAAACGACTTCTGTATAGGTATGTTGGATGTTTTATCACATGGAATAAAAAGATTTCATAAGGCTCCCCGTGCAGTGCTGGATTTAACGTGTTTGGTCCATTCCTCCGAAGCCTACCATGCACTTTGGGACTATCCATGAGAAGGATGGTGACCTACACTGTCTTCTATATTTAGAGATGACAATCTTTGCTTTAAACAAGACCATGGTCCAAGGCCTTTAGAAACAGGTCCCAGTGAAAGCTGCATATACCTTTAGCTCTCACTCAATAGATGTTTTCTAAAGGCTATGTGTCCCTATGTGGAGCAGGTGGTAATCCTGGTCTTACTTAACCACTTCCAGTGCCGGCCAATTACCCCCTTCCTGACTAGGCCTTATTTTGCAAATCTGACGTGTCACTTTATGTGGTAATAACTTTGGAACACTTTTACTTATCCAAGCCATTCAGATTGTTTTCTCGTGACACATTGTACTTCATGTTAACACCTTAAGGACCCAGCCATTTTTCACCTTTATGGGGTTGTCTCATCATGAACAATGGGGCATATCGCTAGGATATGCCCCCATTGTCTTATAGGTGCGGGTCCCAGCAGTGGAACCCGCACCTATATCGATAATGGAGCCCAGCAAGGTGGTGGTTGGAGGTCTCTGGTCTGACCACCACCAAGCCGGCTCCCCATAGAAGTGAATGGGAGAGTACCCCGCTCCCATTAATTTCTATGAGGCCGACGGAAATAGCCGAGCCAGCACTCGGCTATTTTTGCCTGCCCCATACAAAATTAATGGAGGGCTGCTGCGCATGCGCAGTGCGCCCTCCTTCACTTTCGGGGCTCCGTGCAGGGGACCTGCATTTATAAGACAATGGGGGCATATCCTAGCAATATTCCCCCATTGTCCATGATGAGACAACCCCCTTAAGGACCAGGCCATTTTTAGCAAATCTGACGTGTCACTTCATGTGGTGATAACTTTAAAACGCTTTTACTTATCTAGGCCATTCTTAGATAGTTTTCTCGTTGCATATTGTATTTCATGACACTGGTAAAACGGTGGCAGTTGGGGAGTTTGACCGGGGCGGCACACCTGTCAAACCATAACACAGGTGTTTTAAAGTGAGCTCATAGAGGACAGAAACCTCCCATTGATTCCCTTACGTCCTAACCAGTGGCACAGATGGGGTATTCTGCCCCTGTGGACTGGTTAGGACAGGTGGAAGTTTTGAAATAAAAAAACTGAACATATACACGCCCTCCCTGCCCCCAATAAAGAGGGGCGTGTGACCCTCAGGACATCGTGTTTTTATTTCTGTCCTGCGGACAAGACAGGACAGGTGGTCCACTCCACCATCCCTAGCGGTGGAGAGAGTTTTTATTTTCCCCTTTTTCCGCTCCTTCTATGCCGCCTGAGGTCTTATGCTCCCTCTGGAGCGTTCGGCCTTACCTCATTCTGAGGACGTCAGCGGTTTCCCGCATGTTCTGCTGGGCGCCGCCATCTTGCGGAAGTGACATCACTTCCGGTTTTCTCCGGCCGATTGCAGCAGCTTTGGCCGGGGAGTATTTTTCTGTTTAGGGCTGTTTGGTGCCTTTATCTGATTAAGGGTTCCCTCTCTGGGGTCCCAGAGGATTATTATTTTTTTAATAAGTCTAAGGAGTAGGTTTTAAAAGGTTTACCCCGCCCCTTTAGTGGGCAGAGCTTCTGTTTTGGCGCCCAAACACTCTATTTAAACGTGGTGAGGCTCCAGGTTCAGTCTCCTGGAGTGCAGATTTCTGTCAACCTTGAGATTGTCCGTGTGTGTTGGTTTGCTATGGCTGTTTACTTGTAAACCTCTGTATTGCTGAAAAGCCTGTTTTCTTTAAAAAAGATCTTGCTAGGATCTTCTGGGTAAAGATCCTGAAGCTTGCTGTTAAAGGTCTTTTTTTCCTGAATTATGCTTAATTCCTATCTCTTCTATTTTTCAGCCATGTCTTCTACCGGGGACGGTGAGCGAGAGCCCAGCAGGAAGTCCTCTGGCAAGAGACTCCACCTGCAGTGCCATGACTGCCAGATCGTGTTGGAGGACTCCCACGACTTTTCCCGATGCCCACCCTGTAGGGCCAAGACACTCCCCCAGCTGGAGCCATCGGTCCACGACGTTGTCGATTGGGTAAAGGGCTATATGGAGACCAATATGAACCAGGTGAACGCTTCCATAGAAGAGTTGAAGCATGCCCTGGTTTCTAAACGCCGTCGTCCCTCATCTCCCCATCGGGCGATGGAGGTATCGGTTCAGGATGCGAGAGACAGTTCAGCCTCTTCTTCCTCGGAGGAGGAGGACGGTTTTTCGTATTTCTTTCCGCTGGAGAAAGCCCAGCGGCTACTAAGATCTATCCGGTCGGGGACCAGGACGTCTAAGGGGCCTAGGGCCTTTAAAGCAGATAGCTCTCTCCTATCTGATGAAGACGGAATTGAGAAAGCCGGAGAAAGGTCCAGTCTTGACCAAAAGATTCAGGCAGTATTTCCGGTCAAAGAGGATCAAGTATCTTCCTGGGGGCCTGTCCCAAAAGTGGACATGGCGATTGCAAAACTATCTAGAAGGACCCTAATCCCATCAGACGACTGGTCAAGTTTGCAAGACCCAATGGATCGGAAGGCGGATTGCGCCCTTAGGCGCGCTTATTCCTCAGCCTCGGCCTCCGCCTCAGAGCTTGACCAAATAATGGAAGGGCTGTCGGACAAGAAGGGCAAGTCCCTTCCCCAGCAGTCCTTTCGTTGTCGGGGCAAAGGGTTTGGTTCCATGTCAGAACCTCAACCCAGAGGGATTGGGGCTCCCGTAGAGGAGGAAAATCCTCTTGGGGTTCTAGACCCCCCAAGAAGTCCTCGGCGCTCTGATTGCGGGCCTCCTCGAGGCTCTTGGTATTTAGCCGGTCTGACTGAAAATCCCAGGCTCCCTTCTCCCCACATTCCCGTAGGCGGTCGCCTACAGCATTTTCTACCTTGTTGGCAGGATCATATCCAGGACGGTTGGGTCCTGCGCATAATTTCTCAGGGCTACCTTGTGGACTTGAGCAGTCCGCCTCCGGACAAGTTCATCCAAACAAGGCTTCTTCCCAGCAACAAGCAAGAGATTCTAGAGAATTACGTGCTAGAATACTTTCAGAAGGGGGCCTTAGAAGAGGTTCCTCTCCAAGAGAGGGGAACAGGTATCTACTCCCCAGTTTTTCTGGTACCCAAGAATACCGAAGGTTGGAGGATGATTATAGATTTGAGGTTCTTTAACCGTTTCATAAAACAAAAGAAGTTCCGTATGGAAACTATCCAGTCGGTGACCAATCTTCTTTTGCCGGGAGATTTCTTGGCAACCTTAGACCTCAAGGATGCTTATCTCCATGTTCCCATCCATCCTGGGTCCAGAAGATTCTTAAGGATCGTGGTAAACATCCGGGGGGGGGTCCTAAGACATTTTCAGTTTGTGGCCCTCCCGTTTGGGATTTCTTCAGCCCCACACACTTTCACCAACATGGTGGTCTCTGTGGTGGCCGCGCTAAGGCTTCAGGGCCTGAGTATAGTTCCATACCTGGACGACTGGCTCCTCAGAGCTCCTTCCCAAGCGATCCTGTCCCAACACATCCAACAGGCTGTTACGTTCCTGCATCAGTTAGGATGAATAATCAATTGGGACAAATCCCAGCTTCAACCAGCCACCTCGGTAAGGTTCCTGGGGTTCATGGTGAATTCAAGCAGGATGACGATTCATCTCACTCCCGAACGAAGGCAATCCGTGCAACAGACAGCCCATTCTCTCTCTGTACCAAAACAGGTAACGATTCGAACATGGATGAAGATGTTGGGACTAATGTCCTCAACCGCACAGGCGGTACCTTGGGCATTATGGCATCTACGTCCGCTCCAGTCGGAAGTACTAGCCAAGTGGAATCACAGTCCAGTGGGACTCAATTCCGTGCTCTACCTGCCTTACAAAGTCCGATCCTCTCTAAGGTGGTAGTCCCACCTCGAGGACGGCAAGTCCCTGATCCAGCCCTCTTGGATCATACTTACTTCAGACGCATCCCTAGTAGGCTGGGGTGCGCATCTTCAGGACATGACCGTCCAGGGAACTTGGACACCTCAGGAGAGGTTATTGTCATCGAATCTCCTGGAGATCAGAGCAATCAGACTAGCTCTTTTTCATTTTGCTCCCTTAATTCGAGGGAAGGCAGTGAAGGTACAGACAGCATAACCGCTGTGCTGTATATCAACAAGCAGGGAGGCACGAGGTCACAAAGTCTCCTGAGAGAGATAGGGGTGATATTGGATTGGGCAGAACTGAACCTCATCCGCTTATCAGCCGTTCACATTCGCGGAGTTCACAATGTGATTGCGGATCGCCTGAGCCAAGGTCTTCCAACCAGAGAATGGTCACTTCATCCAGAGGTCTTCAAGGAGATAACGCTCAGGTGGGGCATGCCAGAGATCGATCTCATGGCAACGAGGTTTAACACCAAGGTGGAGAGGTATTGCTCCCTATAAAGGGAGGACAACCCGGTGGCAATAGATGCACTGTCAATCCCGTGGAGGTTCAGGCTGGCCTACATCTTCCCTCCAATTTCCTTGATACCAAGGGTCTTGATGAAAATCAGGCAGGACCAAGCGTCAGTTATCGCCATTATCCCATACTGGCTGAAAAGAGCTTGGTTTACCCAACTCTTACAGATGAGTCGGGGTAAATTTCTGAGGCTTCCCCCAGAGAGAGTACTGGTGTCGGGGGACACCCAGATCTCCTCAAATGTTCAACCTGACGGCCTGGAGGTTGACCAGTCCCTTCCAAGGATAGAAGGGCTATCAGGGTCTGTCTTGAGAACCTTAGAGCACTCCAGATCAGAAGCTACCAATAAGGCCTACTCCAGAATCTGGAAGATTTTTTCATCCTGGTGTACTAGGCATCAGCAAACATCCGCTAAAGCTTCCATTCCGATAATTCTCCAATTTCTACAAGACTGTCTGGACAGGGGGCTATCACCCGCTACCCTTAAAGTGCAGATTTCAGCAATCTCTGCTTGTCTCAACAGAGCTGTTTCTCAAGACCCCCTTATCAAGAGATTCCTGAAGGGAGCCTCAAGATTAAAGCCTACAGTAATCAGACCTATCCCTGTTTGGGATTTATCGGTCGTGCTCAGGGGGTTATCATCTACCCCCCTTTGAGCCCCTAGAGGAGGCGGGATTCAAGTTCCTGACCTGTAGGATCACCTTCTTGTTGGCTGTTACCTCTGCAAAGCGAGTTGGGGAACTCCAGGCTTTTTCTGCCTTTGAGCCTTATACAAAGTTCCTGCAGGATCGGGTACTTCTCAAATTTTTGCCTACTTATATTCCAAAGGTCCCTTCCTTTGACAATATCAACCAGGTGATCTCCCTGCCAACTTTGGCTCCACCCCCCTCCTCTGAGGAAAGAGGGCTCCATACCCTCGACATTTCGAGATGTCTTAGGATTTACCTGGAACGCTCCAAGGTATTTAGGAAGGATGAAAACCTCTGTATCCTTTTTTCCGGTACCCATAAGGGGAGGAAAGCCTCTAAGCCCTCCATCAGTCGTTAGATCAAAGAGGCAATTCGGGAGTCTTATATGTCTCAGGGCTCAGAGCCCCCTGAATTTGTAAGGGCTTACACTACTCAAGCAGTGGCCACTTCTTTTGCAGAGAGAAGCTCGATCCCATTGGATGTGATCTGTAAGTCAGCTTCTTGGAGTTCTCACTCCACTTTTATCTCACACTATAGAGTGGATACTAGAATACATAGTTATTCCTCATTTGGCCGGACAGTGTTATCTTCCGCCAGGCATGAGGACCCTCCCATGGGGGTTTCTACTTGCTAAATCCCCATCTGTGCCACTGGTTAGGACGTAGGGGAATCATTAATTTCAAACGATAATTCGTTTTCCCTTAGTCCTAACAGTGGCACACAAATTTCCCCCCCTTTTTTTATCAAAATTGTGGTTATTTTTTGTCTACTTGTAATTACACGATGTCCTGAGGGTCACGCCCCTCTTTATTGGGGGCAGGGAGGGCAGGTATATGTTCCGTTTTTTTATTTCATTAAAGCTTTCACCTGTCCTAACCAGTCCACAGGGGCAGAATACCCCATCTGTGCCACTGTTAGGACTAAGGGAAAACAAATTATTGTTAGAAATTAACGAGAACTATGCTATAAGTAAAGACTGTTGGGTCTGAAACATGTAAACGACTTCTGTATAGGTATGTTGATGTTTTATCACATGGAATAAAGAGATTTCATAAGGCTCCCGTGCAGCTCTGGATTTAACGTGTTTGGTCCATTCCTCCAAAGCCTTCCATACACTTTGGGGCTATTCATGAGAAGGATGGGGAGCTAGACTGTCATCTTTATTTAGAGATAACAATCTATGCTTTAAACAAGACCATGGACCATGGTCTGATCGCAGCACTGTACATGGGAGGAATAAAGGACCGCAGGACAAGAATGCTCGTCCTGAGCGCAAAGTATTGGCCATTTAGGATGAACATTCTTGTCTTGAGTTGTTAAGGAGTTAATGGTAAATTTGAGTTAATATGTTTTACCTTTATTTTTGAATAAATTGAATAATTTATTAATTAACATTCCCCATATGTCTACTTTATGTTGACATCATTTTAATAATGTAATTTTAATTTTTTTAGGACGTTAGAAGGTTTAGAATTTTAGAAGCATTTTATTTATTTTTTTAAGAAATTTTCCAAAGTCCACTTTTTTAAGGACCAGTTCAGTTCTGAAGTCACTTTGTGGGGCTTACATAATAGAACCAACCCATTTTTGCATTTTTCTCCAATAGGTTCATCCCTCGCAGCGTATCCCCATGATTCCACGTAGAGCCTTAACCATAGACAACCCTCCATCAGCATCTATAGTCGAATGAATGTATTCCGGCCAATTGGTATAGTATTCCTATATACGTAATCATGATTATAGACATGAGAAATGGATGTGTTTGATGTACAAAACCAGTAGCACTGTACAAAGGTGATTAAACTACTCTACCACCTCTCATTAGAATAATGTATATGAATCCCCAGTGCCACCAGGATTTAATATGGCCGTGGAAACTCAAGACACAATTAAGCATGCGCTACCCGCACCCCCACTGTAGAGTCTGTAAACCCTCTCCCGGACCAGGACCTAAAATGGCCGTGGGAAATTCAAGATAGTATTGGGCATGCGCCCACATTCTCTCTCTCAAAGCACCAGGAACTAAGATGGCGCCGCCAGACACATAGGGACAATGCGCATGCGCCAAGTTCCGACGCACCGCCACCCAGCCAGCTCCGCCCCCCACGCACGCCGGCTACCGCCGGACATCCGGATAGATTCCGCATAAAACACCACGGCGTGCTTCCCATGCACCGCACGCTGTGGAAACACTTTGATTGGCCACTCAGGTAATTATATGGGATTACTAGTATACTTTTATTACAGTGTGCAATATGTGATATCATGCATCACCCCGACTCTGTAATCACACCGCTGCTGCCACGATGGCTGTATAGCTCCGACATGTGCCGCCGGTTTTGTACTCAATATATGACATTTTGAATGCCTCTTTCCCCCGACACAGTGATTAATGTCCTTTTGGATGAACTCCCACTTGTTAAGGAGTGATAAATATGAAATATTTCATAAGAATTGATGTGTATATGAATGAATTTCCACTGATATATGTTTAATTGTATTGTTCTGTGTTTATATTTACATTTATAGCTTGATAAAGGGCACCAAACTGGGCCCGAAACGTTGCTATAAGCAATAAATGTCATGAGATTGTACCACTGGTAAAATAAAGATTGAATACAAAGCTATTTGCTGACTCCGGTGTGCTGTCTCCAAACCACTTATTTAAAGCATCTTTCATACGAGTGGATGTCGTTCGGGTAATCCGCTGTGTGAAAGACAGCCAAGCCCCACTCCTGACAGCAGAGACACGGAGCAGTAACATGATTAATAACGCTCTGTGCCTCTCTGTGACCTTTTTACTACAAAATCACAGTGAGATACAGTTGTCACCGTGATTTTGTAGTAAAAAAATCACAGAGAGGCACAGAGCGTTATCAATCATGTTAATGCTCCGTCTCTCTATGGTCCGGGATGGGGCTTGGCACTCTTTCACGCAGCGGATTGCCTAAAACTGGAATGGTGCACTTTGAAAATCACCCACATAATCTGTGAACAGTCAGAAGACTCTTCTGTCCTAAAAAATAGAATTTAGGGAGAAGTGTAGAAGTGGTAGATGTGCAATAGAGCTGGACCGGGGTATGCACTCTGATGCGAAATTATGCAATGGCTGGGTCAGGTGTAGGTGATAGTCTATAGTTTTGTTCGTGACGCCAATTGCAGCGTGCGCAGGGTACAATAGCAGGGCCCTCCAAGGTGTTATAATGCACGTCCCAGTCTAGGAATGCCAGAGTGGTGTAATGTCTCTGTATGGTGGTGATAAGGTGTCAACGATGTCTCCTACCTGGGTACGGCTGGACTCCTGGATCCTTTCTCACTTGCAATAAATTGAGTGTAGTGCTAGTAGGAATAATAGAGGGTTTTTGCGGCAGTAATTGAGATCCAGACCTTTGGTGAAGTTCAAACTTGTCTTTACTGAAAGCAACTTTCATCCAAGCAAGATACAGCTTTTGTCTTAGGTCCCAGCAGGTATTGGCAATGGTTGGCAAGAATTTATCTTCTGCTCTCTCATGTACCTGGAGTTTTGCAGGAAAGGACGTCTGCTTTGTAGCTCTATACTGTGGAAGGAATTTGGCTTCTGTTCTGAACTGTACCGTATGCTGTATGGGGACTTACTAGCTGAGGAGGAATGGCTTCTCCTAGGGTCTCTGGACTTTACTCACAGTTATCTTCTCAGGGTATGGTTTATTTCTGGAACTGGAGTTGTCTGCTTGCTTCATCCAGCCGAGACTGCAGGGCTCAGGCTGGGGATCAATGTCTCAGCGCAGACAAGATCCTGGTTCGGTTCCCTATGTCTGGGAGCTCCTAACATGCACACCCTAGCCCTAGCAGGGGGTGGGCTGCACTACTAACTTCCTTCTCTCCTCATGCTGCAGGATATGGGCGCAACCCACTCTGCTCACAGAGGGGGAGCTAAGCTGGAATGAACTATTTCTGCCTAAAAACACTAAACTGAAACTAACTCCTTACCAGAAGATTAGTCATACCAGATAGTGACAGGAAAAGTGGACGCTGCCTCCTCGACGTACGTTTCGCCGTTCTGCACTCTCCTGAGGAAGCAGAACGGCGAAACGTACGTCGAGGAGGCAGCGTCCACTTTTCCTGTCACTATCTGGTATGACTATTTTCATTTTCATGTTCATTTACTCCAGTGATGTTTCCAGATACTGCACCATCATTTGGCCTTGGTTTATAGTATTAGAGAGTGTGGTCTTTTTTTAGAACATTTATATATATTCTTACAGGGTGTTTCTCTCTGTCATACTTTATCAAATGTATAGCGTTTTCATTATATCCCACCCTGCTTTATACTGCTCCATAGATTCCATTAGGTGCATTTCTTCAGGTTAGGTGGCGCTTCTATTTGGATTTTTCCACCATATGCTCATTATTATTATGATATTTACATGATTTTCATTTGTTATTTTGTGATTTGTCTTTTTTGAATAAACATTATATACTTTTAATTTATGGTAAGTGTATTTACTCTTTTTTTGCGTGGTATTTATACAATATAATAGAGTATCCCAGTTACAGTAATTGTAGCAGAATTTGACCTATTTGGTGATAAATTATGACATTGTTGTTAATTCATTTTGCGCGTACCACGGAGGAGGAGAAAATAAACACAGCTGCCACCCGTATGCGTCCATGTGCTGTCCAAGGTTTCCTTAGACTGCACATTGACACTCCTATTCTGATCCGTAAAATACAGATCACAATAGGACAGGCGGTGAGTTTTTTCACGTGGACTTGAATTCAATGGGGCCGTATGCCGTCCGTAAAATATGGCCTGAATAACGGCTGTATTTCACGTTTGCGTGAGCCCTTACTAAGTGAACAGTAGGGTTGCCATTCTGTCATTCCAATCTTATATATAATACTATCCTATGTGAAGTATGGGCCTCCCAACCTTCCTTTCACGATGTTGGGGAGAAGTAAGATTAATTATTTTGAATTTGGTCATGCTTGCTACTATCTTCCCCTTTGTCTGACAGCATCTTACACTCCTCTCCACTGTTAAAACACACGTATGCTCAGCAGGGCATGCACGAGCATGCTGGAGTCAGGAGGCGTGTGGCTGAACAAGTGTTCGGTTGACAAGTATTTATGGTGTTTGAGCACCTTCTTTAATCCATTTGTGCTGATTTTAAAGAAGTACATTACATTTTTAATTGTAAAATACTGCCAAATTAAAAATAACACATATTGGAGGGTTAATTAAGCTATGTGTTGCCAAATGGCATTATGAATTGCCTCACACATTAAGCAGGGACTTTACTAGAAGTTATATCTGCTACCAAAACAAATTGATAAAAGCATGGATACATCATTAAGAAGCTTGAAGAACCAAGCAGAAGACACAAGTTTGGGAGAAACAGAATGATTGCAATAGATATTGCATGGGCACAGCTACAGAAGATGAAAATAAATATAAAAATAATTAAAATGGATATAGATGAATGTGGTAGTAAGAATGAAGATGGAGATGGAAGAGGAAATGAATAATATAGTTAGGATAAGAATTGGTAGGAAGATTATATACTAAAAAGTATATATTGTGTATATATATTGTGGGGATTCGCTTTGGTAGGCAGGGTAAGCGGACGCAGTACAGAGGCAAAAAACAAGGTTTAAATCAAAGTTCAGTGTTTATTCACACATAGCCAGAAAACAAGCCAAAAGAAAGTGTTCAGTCTTGGTGCCTGTTCACACCACACAAAGTTCACAGTGCAAAAAGACGTCACCTGGTCAGCAGATGATTTTCACCCAGAGTCCGCAGCAGTCTTTAGTGGCCTGTTTCCCCAGCCTATGGCTCACACAAACAGATCCCTCAGTGTCTCAAACCACAGACTCCTCAGCTCCTCTGTCATGGAGGATAATCCACCACCTGAACATGCTGGCTGGGTTTTTTATATTCCAGCCAAAACCCGGCCTGGAACCGTGGGGAACAGCCACCCACCCTGCTCTTTGGCTGCTCCCAATAAGAACCGGCCCGGATTGGCTTTACAGCCATTCTAACAGTTGAAGTGTCAGATTGCACTACAGACCTGACACTTCAGGAAAAAACCCGGTTCTTACCTCACCGAGGCCAGGAACCTCGGTGACACGTATCTTCCGTCAAAGACGGCTCCTTGTTCCTTCTTACATACCTCCCCCCTTTGTTCAACCCTGAGGGGGTGAACACTTGCCAGACAGTGTACGCGGGATAGGGCATCCGCGTTTCCCTGTAACCTGCCTGCCCTGTGTTCCACGGAAAACTTAAAATTTTGCAAAGATAAGAACCACCTGGTGACCCGAGCATTCCTCTCTTTGGCCTGGCTCATCCATTTCAAAGGGGAGTGGTCGGTCACCAGACGGAACCTTCTCCCCAAAAGGTAGTAGCGGAGAGACTCGAGTGCCCACTTGATGGCCAGGCACTCTCTCTCCACTATACTGTACCTAGTCTCGGCTGGGGTGAGCTTCCGGCTGAGGAAGACAACGGGATGCTCCTCCCCGTCAATATCTTGAGATAGTACAGCACCGAGACCTACCTCAGAGGCATCGGTCTGCACTATAAACTCCCTTTTGAAGTCGGGCGCCACCAAAACCGGGGACCCACACAGGGCCGACTTCAAAGCGGAGAAAGCCTTTTCCGCCTGCTCATTCCAGTGGACCGTCACTGACTTGCGTCCCTTCAAAAGGCCTGTCAATGGTGCGGCGACTGTAGCAAAATTGGGGACAAACCTCATATAGTACCCCACCATACCCAGGAACGATTTTACTTGCCGAGTAGAGACAGGTCGGGGCCAATTCCTAATTGCCTCAATTTTGTTCACCTGAGGTTTGATCACTCCGCGCCCAATGACATACCCCAGGTACTTGGTCTCTTCTAACCCTATCGAGCACTTTTTTGGGTTAGCGGTTAAGCCAGCCTTCCTAAGGGAGTCCACTACAGCCTGGACTTTAGGTAAGTGACTTTCCCAGTCGTTGCTATGGACAACGATATCGTCCAGGTACGCTGAAGCGTATCGACGATGTGGACGGAGTACAATATCCATTAACCTTTGAAACGTGGCGGGAGCGCCATGTAGACCAAAGGGTAATACCTTGTACTGATACAGCCCCTCTGGCGTGACGAAAGCCGTTTTTTCTTTGGCAGCCTCCGTCAAGGGTACCTGCCAGTACCCTTTGGTGAGGTCCAACACAGAAAAATACCGGGCTTGGCCCAACTTTTCAATAAGCTCATCCACTCGGGGCATGGGATACGCGTCAAACTTGGACACCTCATTAAGTTTGCGGAAGTCATTACAAAACCGCAATGTCCCGTCTGGCTTGGGTATTAATACTATCGGACTGGCCCACTCACTTTTTGACTCCTCGATGACACCCAGCTGGAGCATTAGCTGCACTTCCTCCGTGATGGCTTGTCGCCTAGCCTCGGGTACCCGGTACGGTTTTAACCGGACTTTCGCCTGAGGCTCAGTGACAATGTCATGCCGGATTACGGACGTGCGTCCAGGGAGGTCTGAGAACACATCCGTATTCCGACTAATGAACTCCCTGGCTTCCTGAGCCTGTTTAGAGGAGAGGCTGTCAGCAATTTTCACTGTGACAGCCGCTTCCCCTGCTTCAGACTGAGGGGCCAAAACCGCTTCCCCTAGGAACCCTGGTCGTGGGCTGTCTTCCGTACAGGTTTCCCTTTCCTTCCACGGCTTGAGCAGATTCACATGGTACACCTGCTCCGGCTTTCGCCTCCCTGGCTGGTGTACTTTGTAATCTACTGGTCCAATTTTTTCTAGTACCTCGTAGGGCCCCTGCCACCTAGCTAGGAACTTACTATCTACCGTTGGTACCAGAACCAACACCCGATCACCCGGGTTAAAGTTTCGGACCCGAGCCTGCCGATTATAGACCCTACTCTGGGCTCGCTGCGCTGCCTCCATATGCTCCCTAACCAGAGGTAACACTGTTTCCATCCGTCCCTGCATCTGGGTGACATACTCAACTACACTTTTGTGCGGTGTGGTTTGTTGTTCCCACGCCTCTTTGGCGACGTCTAATAAACCACGAGGGTGTCTGCCGTATAGTAGTTCGAAGGGCGAGAACCCAGTAGAGGCCTGGGGCACTTCTCGCACTGCGAACATGAGATAGGGCAGAAGAAGGTCCCAGTCCCTCCCATCCTTAGACACCACTCTTTTCAGCATATTTTTTAACGTCTGGTTAAACCTCTCTACCAGGCCATCCGTTTGCGGATGATACACGGATGTCCGTAACTGTTTTATTTGGAGCAACTTACAGAGTTCCCTCATGACCTTGGACATAAATGGGGTCCCTTGGTCAGTTAGAACCTCCTTAGGCAGACCCACTCTAGAAAACATTTCCATTAACTCCTTAGCTATGAGTTTGGCTGACGTATGACGCAATGGCACCGCCTCCGGGTACCGCGTGGCGTAGTCGAGGATGACCAGGATGTGCTGGTGCCCTCTAGCTGACTTCGGTACTGGGCCTATAAGATCCATAGCGATCCGCTCGAAGGGAACCTCAATAATCGGGAGAGGGACCAGAGGACTACGGAAATGTGGCTGGGGGCTGGTTATCTGGCAGGTTGGGCAAGACTTGCAAAACTCTTCTACCTCTCTGAACACACTGGGCCAGTAAAACCGCTGTAAAATCCGGTCCTGCGTTTTCTGCTGGCCCAGGTGTCCCCCAAGAACATGTTGGTGGGCTAATTTCAACACGAGCTTGCGATATGCCTGGGGCACCACCAGCTGTTCAATATGTTCACCCCGTAGTTTATTTACCCGGTACAGCATCTCCTGTTGAACCACAAAACGGGGGAACATAGATTCGGCCCCCGGTTGTTGCGGCTCACCCTCAACTACTACCACATTTTCCCAGGCTCGAGATAGAGTCGGATCCTGGTGTTGTGCTGTACCGAAATTATCCCTAGAGACATTGAGGTCTGCCAGCTCAGGACCCGGCGGCAAATCCTCTACGTCTCCCACCATCACACTTAACGGGGTTGTCTCCCCCTCTTCCACCGAAGTGGCGGTCACCCCTACAGCTGGTCCTTCTGACTCCGGTTCCCAAGGTTCTGGCCTCCCCCCTGAGTCAGGCCACTCTGCTAGGGGTACATCTGTCTCCCGGGTAACTTTCGTATCCGGCCAGAGTGCCGGGAACCCGGGGAAGTCTCTCCCAATGATCAATTCATATGGTAGCTTTGTGGCGACGGCCACCTCATGCATCCACCTGCCGGCCACCATTGACAGAGAGACCCGGGCGGTGGGATACTCCTTTAAGTCCCCATGTATGCAAACAACACCGACTTTTCGGCCAGTATACTCAGCCGGCCGCACCAGGGCAGCTCTTACCAGGGACACCAGGCTCCCTGAATCCAGCAGAGCCACCGCCAGAGTGCCCCCCACTTCCACCTGGCACAGGTGGCTATTGTCCATAGTCTCTGAAGTTCCTGTGGCACACAACATCCTGGCATATAATGAGTGGCGGAAGCCATAGTTGGTGTCCATGGGTTCCCCCCGATGGGGACAGTCCGCCCTTATGTGTCCAGGCTCCTGACAACGCCAGCAGACCACCGGGTTTAGGTCGGCAGGGGGTACATCCCGGGCGGGTCTAGCTGGCACCGGCCGCCGGGTCTGGGGCGGAGTTTTCCGGGGTTTGACTGGCCCCCTCCCAAAAGAACCCCCCTGTAGATTTCTGGTGGCCTCATAGCGCTCCACCAGGTCGACCATCTCCAGGGCATTATTCGGAGACACCTGGCCGATCCAGTGCTGGAGAGGGTACGGCAAAGCCCTCCAAAACACATCCGCCAACAGCCGATCCAACATAGCAGTGGGAGTCAACATGTCCGGCTGCAGCCATTTTTGCAAACGGTGCAGCAGATCATAATATTGTGGTCTAGCGGGTTCAGCCGGGTTAAATTCCCACCGATGCACCCTCTGGGCCCAGGACCAATACATTCACCCCGAGTCTCGCCAGGATCTCACCTTTTACTGTCGGGTAGTCGGCCGCCTGATCATCGGGGAGATCAAACAATACTTGCTGGGGACCGGACGCTAGGAACGGAGCAACGACCTCAGCCCACTGGTCTCGGGGTAACTTTTCCCTCACGGCCACTTTTTCGAAGACCGCCAGATAGGTCTCGACGTCATCCGAGGGGGTCATCTTCGGAATCGCCGCGCGGACAGCTTTCCGGGCATCGTGGACATTCTGGGACGCTCCTGACGCCTGCAACGCCATCACATGTTGCAATAGCAGCTCGGTTCGTTTCTTGTTGCTGCTTGTTAGCCTCCCGCTGCTGCAAGTTAGCCTCCACGAGGGCCTTCACGACCGCCTCCATTTTGTCAGGGGATACGGGTCGTAACCTTGCCGGCTTAATGTAGGACATGCACTTGTGCCCGGATAAACAAAAACTTTTCGGCCTTCAGGCCTGCCTCACTGCGTTTGCCCGCATCCGACACCAAATGTGGGGATTCGCTTTGGTAGGCAGGGTAAGCGGACGCAGTACAGAGGCAAAAAACAAGGTTTAAATCAAAGTTCAGTGTTTATTCACACATAGCCAGAAAACAAGCCAAAAGAAAGTGTTCAGTCTTGGTGCCTGTTCACACCACACAAAGTTCACAGTGCAAAAAGACGTCACCTGGTCAGCAGATGATTTTCACCCAGAGTCCGCAGCAGTCTTTAGTGGCCTGTTTCCCCAGCCTATGGCTCACACAAACAGATCCCTCAGTGTCTCAAACCACAGACTCCTCAGCTCCTCTGTCATGGAGGATAATTCACCACCTGAACATGCTGGCTGGGTTTTTTATATTCCAGCCAAAACCCGGCCTGGAACCGTGGGGAACAGCCACCCACCCTGCTCTTTGGCTGCTCCCAATAAGAACCGGCCCGGATTGGCTTTACAGCCATTCTAACAGTTGAAGTGTCAGATTGCACTACAGACCTGACACTTCAGGAAAAAACCCGGTTCTTACCTCACCGAGGCCAGGAACCTCGGTGACACGTATCTTCCGTCAAAGACGGCTCCTTGTTCCTTCTTACAATATATATATATATATATATATATATACAGTACAGACCAAAAGTTTGGACACACCTTCTCATTCAAAGAGTTTTCTTTATTTTCATGACTATGAAAATTGTAGATTCACACTGAAGGCATCAAAACTATGAATTAACACATGTGGAATTATATACTTATCAAAAAAGTGTGAAACAACTGAAAATATGTCATATTCTAGGTTCTTCAAAGTAGCCACCTTTTGCTTTGATTACTGCTTTGCACACTCTTGGTATTCTCTTTAAGAGCTTCAAGAGATAGTCACCTGAAATGGTTTTCACTTCACAGGTGTGCCCTGTCAGGTTTAATAAGTGGGATTTCTTGCCTTATAAATGGGGTTGGGACCATCAGTTGCGTTGTGGAGAAGTCAGGTGGATACACAGCTGATAGTCCTACTGAATAGACTGTTAGAATTTGTATTATGGCAAGAAAAAAGCAGCTAAGTAAAGAAAAACTAGTGGCCATCATTACTTTAAGAAATGAAGGTCAGTCAGTCCGAAAAATTGGGAAAACTTTGAAAGTGTCCCTAAGTGCAGTCACAAAAACTATCAAGCGCTACAAAGAAACTGGCTCACATGCGGACAGCCCCAAGAAAAAGAAGACCAAGAATCACCTCTGCTGCGGAGGATAAGTTCATCCGAGTCACCAGCCTCAGAAATCGCAGGTTAACAGCAGCTCAGATTAGAGACCGGGTCAATGCCACACAGAGTTCTAGCAGCAGACACATCTCTAGAACAACTGTTAAGAGGAGACTGTGTGAATCAGGCCTTCATGGTAGAATATCTGCTAGGAAACCACTGCTAAGGACAGGCAACAAGCAGAAGAGACTTGTTTGGGCTAAAGAACACAAGGAATGGACATTAGACCAGTGGAAAATCTGTGCTTTGGTCTGATGAGTCCACATTTGAGATCTTTGGTTCCAACCACCGTGTCTTTGTGCGACACAGAAAAGGTGAACGCATGGACTCTACATGCCTGGTTCCCACCATGAAGCATGGAGGAGGAGGTGTGATGGTGTGGGGGTGCTTTGCTGGTGACACTGTTGGGGATTTATTCAAAATTGAAGGCATACTGAACCAGCATGGCTACCACAGCATCTTGCAGCGGCATGCTATTCCATCCGGTTTGCGTTTAGTTGGACCATCATTTATTTTTCAACGGGACAATGACCCCAAACACACCTCCAGGCTGTGTAAGGGCTATTTGACCATGAAGGAGAGTGATGGGGTGCTGCGCCAGATGACCTGGCCTCCACAGTCACCGGACCTGAACCCAATCAAGATGGTTTGGGGTGAGCTGGACCGCAGAGTGAAGGCAAAAGGGCCAACAAGTGCTAAGCATCTCTGGGTACTCCTTCAAGACTGTTGGAAGACCATTTCAGGTGACTACCTCTTGAAGCTCATCAAGAGAATGCCAAGAGTGTGCAAAGCAGTAATCAAAGCAAAAGGTGGCTACTTTGAAGAACCTAGAATATGACATATTTTCAGTTGTTTCACACTTTTTTGTTATGTATATAATTCCACATGTGTTAATTCCTGCAACAGGAGCTCCACCAGCAGCACCACGACCTGGGCCACGTCCCTTATTTGACACTCTCCTCATTCTTTGCGTTCACCTACCAAACTAACAAATGTTTTTTGTCAGACGACAATGTAACTGCCAACAGTCAACAATTAAGTTCACTGAGAGTAAGGCAGTGTCGGTGTCATAAAGAGGAAACATTTCTTGAGGTTACACAACAGTGTGACAGGCAAATTTTATACAATTACTTCACGGTCCCAACATTTTTTAATTTGTCAACCAACAATGTAACTGCAGTATTACTTAGTAACATAGTACATAAGGCCGAAAAAAGACATCTGTCTATCCAGTTCGGCCTGTTTTCCTGCAAGTTGATCCAGAGGAAGGCAAAAAAAAAAAACTGTGAGGGAGAAGCCAATTTTCCCCACTTTAGGGGAATAAAAAATTCCTTCCTGACTCCAATCAGGCATCAGAATAACTCCCTGAATCAATGACCCTTCTCTAGTAGGGATAGCCTGTAATATTATTACACTCCAGAAATACATCCAGGCCCCTCTTGAACTCTTTTAGTGAACTCACCATCACCACCTCCTCAGGCAGAGAGTTTGTCACCGCCAGTTCTGTGAGAAGGTCTGGCAGACGTTCTTCTCTACCTCTTGTATGATGTTCTTTGTTTTGGTTTCACTTTGTCATCTCCTTTCCTTCTGCCAGGTGTCACTTATTTAGACTAATCGTCTTCCTTTATATTCCCTCCCATACTGCCTCACTTTGCGGTTTATACTACTTCCTGGATGAAGTGTTCACTGCTGGAGGCTGCTGCTGCTGTTTTCTCAGATAAGTCTTTTCCTTTATTGTGTTTCCTTGCTGGCTTGATTCTAGGTGACCCTGACTCCGTCCGTATTAAGTGCAGGGAGCCGGTGGTTGTGTCCCCTCACTATTATAGGGTTTTCAGGTGTCACACAGTTTTAGGTACGTGGCCATGTAATCGTCTACCATTGAGACCCTTGCATGTGCATAGCAGTCAGGGAGAGCTCTTAGGGTTTTAAAGGGCTCGCCTATATGCTCCTTAGTTTGGGATCAAGCCAGTTGGTTGTTTATTTATACGTTCCAGCTATCTGCAACTTCATCCGTGACATTATAAACCGCCTTAAGCGTCTTAAGCATGGATCCGGTTTCAG